>NW_027182901.1:5000-10000 GCF_041146395.1 Eulemur rufifrons | reverse complement strand
ACCCTAACCCTAAACCCTAACTCTTAACCTTAACCCTAAGCGTTAACTCTCACGCTAACCTTTAATCCTAACCCTAATCCTAATCTTCAACCCTAAACCTAACACTTAACCCTAAACGTCTACCAAACCCTAACCCCTCATCTTAACCCTAACCGTAAACCTCAACCCTAAACCGAACTGTAACCGTTAAACCTAAGAGTAACCTTTAACCCTGACCTTAATCCTTAACCTTAAGCCCTCACCCTAACACTAAACTTCATCCTTAACCCTAACCATAATCCTAACCCTAAATCTAATTCTCAGACTTCTTGCTTTCTTAGAGTTTAGAAAGCCTGCAATCCTCCCATGTCATGCGTGAAAGGAGGCTCTACCACTGTGTCCTGCATGAAACCCACGGGCCCATACCCAGAGTATGATAGAGTGGGTTCCCGGGTACAATCCCAGCCCCCTAAACTCCCCCCGTCCGCCTAATGCAGACAGGGCCCGTGCGGTAAGCATAAACAGTACCTTTAACAGATAACCCTAACCCTGAACATAACACCCAACCCTGTTCCTATTTCTCCCCTTAACACGTAAACCTCACCGTGAGCCTAACTTTAACCTCTTATCCTAACGTTAATGCATAACCCATTCCCTGAGAACAACCCCTATCCCATAATTCTAACCCTATCTCCTAGTCATCACTGGAACACCTAATCCCTAACCCTAATTCTAAACCGCTAACCCTAACCGGAACCCTACCTACAACCCTAACACTGACAGTAACTCTTACTTCTAACCTCAACGCTATGCCTAACAAAAACCCTAACCCTTCACCCAAACCCCTTAGCCTTACGCTAACCCTTAACCCTAATCCTAATCCTAACCATTAAACCTAACCCTAGCTCTTAAAGCTAATCCTAAACATTACCCTCACGACTAGACCTAACCCTGACACTAACCTAACACCTAACCCTAACCGGAACCCCTAAAGCTAACCCTGAACCCTATCCCTAACCCTAGCAGTAAACTTTAACCCTAAACCTAAGCCCAACGCGTAACCCTAATCCTATCCTTTTACCCTAAAACTAACCCCTAAACCTAACCCCTATACCTCACCCTAACTCTAACCCCAATCCTAATTCTAACCATACCCCTTCATAAAACACTAACTCTTATCCGCTAACCCTAACACTAACCAAAAACCCTAATCACTAATCCCTAACCCTAACGCTTAACCTTTACCCTAACCGTTAACCCTCACCCTAAATCTTAACACTGACCCTAACCTTAACCTTTAACTCTAAGCCTAACCCTTAACCCTACAGGAAGGAAGACCCTTAATGCTAATGGTATCCCTTATCCCTAACCCTAACACTACAGCTAAAAATAACCCTAACCTTGGATCCTTAAACCTAACCCCTAACACTTACTTTAACCCCAAACCCTAACCCTAATCCTAAGCATTAAACCTAACCCTATCTCTTAACCCTAACGCTAGCCCTTACCCTAACGCCTAGATCTAACCCTATATCTAACCTACCGCCTAATCCTAACCTTAAGCACTAATGCTAACACTAACCCTGAACCCTAAACCTACCCGTAACCCTTAACACTAACCCTATCTGTGAACCTTAACCCTGACCCTAACAATTACCCGCACCCAAGCATTTAACCATGACCCTAACCCTAATCCCTCATGCTAACCCTAACACTAAACTCTAACCCTAAGCCCAGCCCTTATCCCTAATCCTATCCCTTAACCCTAACCCTAACCCTAATGCTAGCCCCTAAACCTAACCCTAACCGTGACCAGTAAACCTAACCCTAACCTCTAACACAAACCATAGCACATAACTCTAACCCTAAAACTAACCCTAACCCTAACCCTAACCCTAAACCCTAACTCTTAACCTTAACCCTAAGCGTTAACTCTCACGCTAACCTTTAATCCTAACCCTAATCCTAATCTTCAACCCTAAACCTAACACTTAACCCTAACCCTGTACCAAACCCTAACCCCTCATCTTAACCCTAACCGTAAACCTCAACCCTAAACCAAAGTGTAACCGTTAAACCTAAGAGTAACCTTTAACCCTAACCCTATTCCCTAACCCTAAGCCCTCACCCTAACACTAAACTTCATCCTTAACCCTAACCATAATCCTAACCCTAAATCTAATTCTCAGACTTCTTGCTTTCTTAGAGTTTAGAAAGCCTGCAATCCTCCCATGCCATGCGTGAAAGGAGGCTCTACCACTGTGTCCTGCATGAAACCCACGGGCCCATACCCAGAGTATGATAGAGTGGGTTCCCGGGTACAATCCCAGCCCCCTAAACTCCCCCCGCCCGCCTAATGCAGACAGGGCCCGTGTGCTAAGCATAAACAATACCTTTAACAGATAACCCTAACCCTCAACATAACACCGAACCCTGTTCCCTTTTCTCCCCTTAACACGTAAACCTCACCGTGCGCCTAACTTTAACCTCTTATCCTAACGTTAATGCATAACCCATTTCCTGAGAACAACCCCATCCCATAATTCTAACCCTATCTCCTAGTCATCACTGTGACACCTAATCCCTAACCCTAATTCTAAACCGCTAACCCTAACCGTAACCCTACCTACAACCCTAACACTGACAGTAACCCTTACTTCTAACCTCAACGCTATGCCTAACAAAAACCCTAACCCTGGACCCTAACCCTTCACCCTAACCCCTAAGCCTTACCCTAACCCTTAACCCTAATCCTATTCCTAACCATTAAACCTAACCCTAGCTCTTAAAGCTAACCCTAAACCTTACCCTCACGACTAGACCTAACCCTGACACTAACCTAACACCTAACCCTAACCAGAACCCCTAAAGCTAACCCTGAACCCTATCCCTAACCCTAGCAGTAAACTTTAACCCTAAACCTAAGCCCAACCCGTAACCCTAATCCTATCCTTTTACCCTAAAACTAACCCCTAAACCTAACCCCTATACCTCACCCTAACTCTAACCCCAGTCCTAATTCTAACCATACCCCTTCCTAAAACACTAACTCCTAACCGCTAACCCTAACACTAACCAAAAACCCTAATCACTAATCCCTAACCCTAACGCTTAACCTTTACCCTAACCGTTAACCCTCACCCTAAATCTTAACACTGACCCTAACCTTAACCTTTAACTCTAAGCCTAACCCTTAACCCTACAGTAAGGAAGACCCTTAATGCTAATGGGATCCCTTATCCCTAACCCTAACACTACAGCTAAAAATAACCCTAACCTTGGATCCTTAAACCTAACTCCTAACACTTACTTTAACCCCAAACCCTAACCCTAATCCTAAGCATTAAACCTAACCCTATCTCTTAACCCTAACGCTAGGCCTTACCCTAACGCCTAGATCTAACCCTAAATCTAACTTACCGCCTAATCCTAGCCTTAAGCCCTAATGCTAACACTAACCCTGAACCCTAAACCTACCCGTAACCCTTAACACTAACCCTATCCGTGAACCTAAACCCTGACCCTAATCATTACCCGCACCCAAGCATTTAACCCTGACCGTAACCCTAATCCTTAATGCTAACCTTAACACTAAACCCTAACCCTAAGCCCAACACTTAACCCTAATCCTATCCCTTAACCCTAACCCTAACCGTAATGCTACCCCCTAAACGTAACCCTAACCATGACCAGTAAACCTAACCCTAACCTCTAACACAAACCATAGCACATAACTCTAACCCTAAAACTAACCCTAACCCTAACCCTAAACCCTAACTCTTAACCTTAACCCTAAGCGTTAACTCTCACGCTAACCTTTAATCCTAACCCTAATCCTAATCTTCAACCCTAAACCTAACACTTAACCCTAACCCTGTACCAAACCCTAACCCCTCATCTTAACCCTAACCGTAAACCTCAACCCTAAACCAAAGTGTAACCGTTAAACCTAAGAGTAACCTTTAACCCTAACGCTAAGCCCTAACCCTAAGCCCTCATCCTAACACTAAACTTCATCCTTAACCCTAACCAGAATCCTCACCCTAAATCTAATTCTCAGACTTCTTGCTTTCTTAGAGTTTAGAAAGCCTGCAATCCTCCCATGCCATGCGTGAAAGGAGGCTCTACCACTGTGTCCTGCATGAAACCCACGGGCCCATACCCAGAGTATGATAGAGTGGGTTCCCGGGTATAACCCCAGCCCCCGAAACTCCCCCCGCCCGCCTAATGCAGACAGGGCCCGTGCGCTAAGCATAAACAATACCTTTAACAGATAACCCTAACCCTGAACATAACACCCAACCCTGTTCCTATTTCTCCCCTTAACACGTAAACCTCACCGTGCGCCTAACTTTAACCTCTTATCCTAACGTTAATGCATAACCCATTTCCTGAGAACAACCCCATCCCATAATTCTAACCCTATCTCCTAGTCATCACTGTGACACCTAATCCCTAACCCTAATTCTAAACCGCTAACCCTAACCGTAACCCTACCTACAACCCTGACACTGACAGTAACCCTTACTTCTAACCCCAACGCTATGCCTAACAAAAACCCTAACCCTTGACCCTAACCCTTGACCCTAACCACTAAGCCTTACCCTAACTCTTAACCCTAATCCTAATCCTAACCCCTACCCCTAACCCTAAACCCTAACCCTAACCCAACCCAACCCTACCCTAACCCTACCCTAACCCTAACCGTAACCCTAACCCTAAACCCTAACCCTAACCCAACCCAACCCTACCCTAACCCTACCCTAACCCTAACCGTAACCCTAACCCCTAACCCTAACCCCTAACCCTAACCCTAACCGAAACCCTAACCCTAACCCTAACCCTAACCCCTAACCCTAAACCCTAACCCTAACCCTAACCCAATCCCTAACACTAACCCCTAACCCTAACCCTAACACCAACCCGAACCCCTAACCCTAACCCCTAATCCTAACCCCTAACCCTAACCCTAACCCTTAACCCTAACCCTAACCCCTAACCCTAACCCTAACCCCTAACCC
>NW_027182901.1:0-2500 GCF_041146395.1 Eulemur rufifrons | reverse complement strand
ACCGTAACCCCTAACCCTAACCCTAACCCAACCCCTAACCCTAACCCCTAACCCTAACCCCAACCCCAACCCCAACCCCTAACCCTAACGCTAACCCCTAACCCTAACCCTAAACCCTAACCGTAACCCCTAACCCTAACCCCAACCTTAACCCCTAACCCTAACCCCTAACCCTAACCCTAACCCAAACCTAACCCTACCCTAACCCTAACCCTAACCCCTAACCCTAACCCAAACCCTAACCCTAACCCCTAACCCTAACCCTAACACCTAACCCTAACCCAAACCTAACCCTACCCTAACCCTAATCCTAACCCCTAACCCTAACACAAACCCTAACCCTAAACCCTAACCCCAACCCCTAACCCTAACACTAACCCTAACCCAAACCCTAACCCTAACCGTAACCCCTAACCCTAACCCTAACCCAAACCCTAACCCTAACCCTAACCCCTAACCCTAACCCCTATACCTAACCCTAACCCCTACCCCTAACCCTAACCCTAACCCAACCCTAACCCTAACCATAACCCAAACCCTAACCCTAACCCTAACCCCTAACCCTAACCCTAACCCCTAACCCTAACCCTAACCCAAACCCTATCCCTAACCCTAACCGCTAACCCTAACCCTAACCCCTAACCCTAACCCCTACCCCTACCCCTACCCCTAACCCTAACCCAACCCTAAAACAAACCCTAACCCTAACCCTACCCTACCCTAACCCTAACCCCTAACCCTAACCCAAACCCTAACCCTAACCCTAACCTACCCTAACCCTAACCCCTAACACTAACCCCTAACCCTAACCCTAATCCCTAACCCTAACCCCTAACCCCTACCCTAACCCTAACTCTAACCCAACCCTAACCCTAACCCTAACCCCTAACCCAACCCCTAACCCTAACCCTAACCCCTAACCCTAACCCTAACCACTAACCCTAACCCCTAACCCTAACCCCTAACCCTAGCCCTAGCCCTAACCCCTAACCCTAACCCTACCCTAACCCTAACCCTAACCCTAACCCCTAACCCTAACCCCTAACCTTAACCCTAACCCCAAACCCTAACCCAAACCCTAACCCCTAACCCTAAACCCTAACCCTAACCCTAACCCCGAACCCGAATCCGAACGCGAACTCTAAACCTAACCCTAATCCTATCCCGTAACCCTAACCCCTAACACCTAACCCTAACCCCTAACCCTAAACCCTAACACTAAACCTAACCCCACCCCTACCCCTAACCCTAATCCCTAACCCTAACCCTAACCTCTAACCCTAACCCCTAACCCTAACCCTAAACCCTAACCCTAACCCTAACCCTAACCGAAACCGTAACCCTAACCCTAACCCTAACGCCCCTAACCCTAACCCTAACCCCAAACCCTAACCCTAACCCCTAACCCTAACCCTAACCGCAACCCGAACACCTAACCCTAACCCCTAATCCTAACCCCTAACACTAACCCTAAACCCTAACCCTAACCCCAACCCCAACCCCAAACCTAACCCCAACCCCAAACCTAACCCTAACCCTAACCCCTAACCCTACCTCATAACCCTAACCCTAACTCTAACCCCTAACCCTAAACCCTAACCCTAACCCTAACCCTAAACCCTTACCCTAACCCCTAACCCTAACCCTAACACCTAACCCTAACCCCTAACCCTAATCCCTAACCCTAACCCTAACCCCAACCCATAACACGGACCCTAACCCTTAACCCTAACCCCTAACCCTAACCCTAACCCCTAACCCTAAATCCTGACCCTGACCCTGACCCTGACCCTAACCCTAATACCTGACCCTGACCCTAACCCTAACCCCTGACCCTGACCCTGACCCTAACCCTAAACCTAACCCCCTAACCCTAACCCTAACCCCTAACCCTAACCCAAACCCTAACCCTATCCGTAACCCCTAACCCTAACCCTAACCCAAACCCTAACCCTAACCCTAACCCCTAACCCTAACCCCTATTCCTAACCCTAACCCCTACCCCTAACCCTAACCCAACCCTAACCCTAACCATAACCCAAACCCTAACCCTAATCCTAACCCCTAACCCTAATCCTAACCCCTAAACCTAACCCTAACCCAAACCCTATCCCTAACCCTAACCCCTAACCCTAAACCTAACCCCTAACCCTAACCCTAACCCCTACCCCTACCCCTACCCCTAACCCTAACCCAACCCTAACCCTAACCCAAACCCTAACCCTAACCCTACCCTACCCTAACCCTAACCCCTAACCCTAACCCAAACCCTAACCCTAACCCTACCCTACCCTAACCCTAACCCCTAACACTAACCCCTAACACTAACCCTAACCCTAATCCCTAACCCTAACCCCTAACCCCTACCCTAACCCTAACTCTAACCCAACCCTAACCCTAACCCTAACCCCTAACCCTAACCCCTAACCCTAACCCCTAACCCTAACCGTAACCGTAACCCCTAACCCTAACACCTAACCTTAGCCCTAGCCCTAACCCC
>NW_027182900.1:672500-685000 GCF_041146395.1 Eulemur rufifrons | reverse complement strand
CGTTAAGGGATAGGGTTAGGGTTAGGGGTTAGTGTTAGGGTTAGGGTTAGGGGTTAGATTTAGGGGTTAGGGTTAGGGTTAGCGTTAGGGGTTGGGGTTAGGGTTAGGGGTTAGTGTTAGGGTTAGGGTTAGGAGTTAGAGTTAGGGGTAGGGGTAGGGTGAGGGTTAGGGTTAGGGGTTAGGGTTAGGGGTTAGGGTTAGGGTGAGTGTTGGGTTAGGGTTAGGGTTTAGTGTTAGGGTTAGGGGATAGGGTTAGGGTTAGGTTAGGGTTAAGGGTAGGGTTAGGGTTAGGGTTAGGGTAGGGGTTAGTGTTAGGGTTAGGGGTTAGTGGTTAGGGTTAGGGGTAGGGTAGTGTAGGATAGGGTAAGAGGTTAGGGTTAGGGGTTAGGGTTAGGGTTGGGTTAGGGTTAGGGTTAGGGGTTAGTGTTAGGGTTAGGGGTTAGGGTTAGGGTTAGGGTTAGGTTAGGGTTAGGGTTAAGGGATAGGATTAGGGTTAAGTGTTGGGCTTACGGTGAGGGTTTAGTGTTAGGGTTATCATTAAGGATTAGGGTTAGGGTCAGGGTTAAATGCTTGGGTGTGGGTAATAGTTAGGTCAGGGTTAAGGTTCACGGATAGGGTTAGTGTTAAGTATTACGGGTAGGTTTAGGGTTCAGGGTTAGAGTTACCATTAGGGCTTAAGGTTAGGATTAGGCGGTAGGTTATATTTAGGGTTAGATCTAGGCGTTAGGGTAAGGGCTAGCGTTAGGGTTAAGAGATAGGGTTAGGTTTAATGCTTAGGATTAGGGTTAGGGTTTGGGGTTAAAGTAAGTGTTAGGGGTTAGGTTTAAGGATCAAAGGTTAGGGTTATTTTTAGCTGTAGTGTTAGGGTTAGTGATAAGGGATCCCATTAGCATTAAGGGTCTTCCTTACTGTAGGGTTAAGGGTTAGGCTTAGAGTTAAAGGTTCAGGTTAGGGTCAGTGTTAAGATTTAGGGTGAGGGTTAACGGTTAGGGTAAAGGTTAAGCGTTAGGGTTAGGGATTAGTGATTAGGATTTTTGGTTAGTGTTAGGGTTAGCGGTTAGGAGTTAGTGTTTTATGAAGGGGTATGGTTAGAATTAGGATTGGGGTTAGAGTTAGGGTGAGGTACAGGGGTTAGGTTTAGGGGTAAGTTTTAGGGTAAAAGGATAGGATTAGGGTTACGGGTTGGGCTTAGGTTTAGGGTTAAAGTTTACTGCTAGGGTTAGGGATAGGGTTCAGGGTTAGCTTTAGGGGTTCTGGTTAGGGTTAGGTGTTAGGTTAGTGTCAGCGTTAGGTCTAGTCGTGAGGGTAAGGTTTAGGGTTAGCTTTAAGAGCTAGGGTTAGGTTTAATGGTTAGGATTAGGATTAGGGTTAAGGGTTAGGGTAAGGCTTAGGGGTTAGGGTGAAGGTTTAGGGTTTTTTTTAGGCATAGCGTTGGGGTTAGAAGTAAGGGTTACTGTCAGTGTCAGGGTTGTAGGTAGGGTTACGGTTAGGGTTAGCGGTTTAGAATTAGGGTTAGGGATTAGGTGTCACAGTGATGACTAGGAGATAGGGTTAGAATTATGGGATAGGGGTTGTTCTCAGGAAATGGGTTATGCATTAACGTTAGGATAAGAGGTTAAAGTTAGGCGCACGGTGAGGTTTACGTGTTAAGAGGACAAATAGGAACAGGGTTGGGTGTTATGTTCAGGGTTAGGGTTATCAGTTAAAGGTATTGTTTATGCTTAGCGCACGGGCCCTGTCTGCATTGGGCGGGCGGGGGGAGTTTAGGGTGCTGGGATTGTACCCGGGTACCCACTCTATCATACTCTGGGTATGGGCCCGTGGGTATCATGCAGGACACAGTGGTAGAGCCTCCTTTCACGCATGGCATGGGAGGATTGCAGGCTTTCTAAACTCTAAGAAAGCAAGAAGTCTGAGAATTAGATTTAGGGTTAGGATTATGGTTAGGGTTAAGGATGAAGTTTAGTGTTAGGGTGAGGGCTTAGGGTTAGGGATTAGGGTTAGGGTTAAAGGTTACTCTTAGGTTTAACGGTTCCACTGTGGTTTAGGGTTGAGGTTTACGGTTAGGGTTAAGATAAGGGATTAGGGTTTGGTACAGCGTTAGAGTTATGTATTAGGTTTAGTGTTGAAGATAGGATTAGGGTTAGGATTAAAGGTTAGCGTTAGAGTTAACCCTTAGGGTTAAGGTTAAGAGTTAGGGTTTAGGGTTAGGTTTAGGGTTAGTGTTAGTTTTAGGGTTAGAGTTATGTGCTATGGTTTGTGTTAGCGGTTAGGGTTAGGTTTACTGGTGACGGTTAGGGTTACGTTTAGGGGTTAGCATTAGGGTTAGGGTTAGGGTTAAGGGATAGGATTAGGGTTAAGTGTTGGGCTTAGGGTTAGGGTTTAGTGTTAGGTTTAGCATTAAGGATTAGGGTTAGGGTCAGGGTTAAATTCTTGGGTGCGGGTAATGGTTTGCGTCAGGGTTAAGGTTCACGAATAGGCTTAGTGTTAAGGGTTACGGGTAGGTTTAGGGTTCAGGGTTAGAGTTAGCATTAGGACTTAAGGTTAGGATTAGGCGGTAGGTTAGATTTAGGGTTAGATCTAGGCGTTAGGGTAAGGGCTAGGGTTAGGGTTAAGAGATACGGTTAGGTTTAATGCTTAGGATTAGGGTTAGGGTTTGGGGTTAAAGTAAGTGTTAGGGGTTAGGTTTAAGGATCCAAGGTTAGGGTTATTTTTAGCTGTAGTGTTAGGGTTAGGGATAAGGGATCCCATTAGCATTAAGGGTCTTCCTTACTGTAGGGTTAAGGGTTAGGCTTAGAGTTAAAGGTTAAGGTTAGGGTCAGTGTTAAGATTTCGGGTGAGGGTTAACGGTTAGGGTAAAGGTTAAGCGTTAGGGTTAGGGATTAGTGATTATGGTTTCTGGTTAGTGTTAGGGTTAGCGGTTAGGAGTTAGTGTTTTATGAAGGGGTATGGTTAGAATTAGGATTGGGGTTAGAGTTAGGGTGAGGTATAGGGGTTAGGTTTAGGGGTTAGTTTTAGGGTAAAAGGATAGGATTAGGGTTACGGGTTGGGCTTAGGTTTAGGGTTAAAGTTTTCTGCTAGGGTTAGGGATAGGGTTCAGGCTTAGCTTTAGGGGTTCTGGTTAGGGTTAGGTGTTAGGTTAGTGTCAGGGTTAGGTCTAGTCGTGAGGGTAAGGTTTAGGGTTAGCTTTAAGATCTAGGGTTAGGTTTAATGGTTAGGATTAGGATTAGGGTTAAGGGTTAGGGTAAGGCTTAGGGGTTAGGGTGAAGAGTTAGGGTCAAGGTTTAGGGTTTTTGTTAGGCATAGCGTTGGGGTTAGAAGTAAGGGTTACTGTCAGTGTTAGGGTTGTAGGTAGGGTTACGGTTAGGGTTAGCGGTTTAGAATTAGGGTTAGGGATTAGGTGTCACAGTGATGACTAGGAGATAGGGTTATTATTATGGGATAGGGGTTGTTCTCAGGAAATGGGTTATGCATTAACGTTAGGATAAGAGGTTAAAGTTAGGCGCACGGTGAGGTTTACGTGTTAAGGGGAGAAATAGGAACAGGGTTGGGTGTTATGTTCAGGGTTAGGGTTATCTGTTAAAGGTATTGTTTACGCTTAGCGCACGGGCCCTGTCTGCATTAGGCGGGCGGGGGGAGTTTAGGGGGCTGGGATAGTACCCGGGAACCCACTCTATCATACTCTGGGTATGGGCCCGTGGGTTTCATGCAGGACACAGTGGTAGAGCCTCCTTTCACGCATGGCATGGGAAGATGGCAGGCTTTCTAAACTCTAAGAAAGCAAGAAGTCTGAGAATGAGATTTAGGGTAGGATTATGGTTAGGGTTAAGGATGAAATTTAGTGTTAGGGTGAGGTCTTAGGGTTAGGGATTAGGGTTAGGGTTAAAGGCTACTCTTAGGTTTAACGGCTACACTTTGGTTTAGGGTTGAGGTTTACGGTTAGGGTTAAGATGAGGGGTTAGGGTTTGGTACAGGGTTAGGGTTAAGTGTTAGGTTTAGGGTTGAAGATTAGGATTAGGGTTAGGATTAAAGGTTAGCGTGAGAGTTAACGCTTAGGGTTAAGGTTAAGAGTTAGGGTTTAGGGTTAGGGTTGGGGTTAGGTTTAGTTTTAGGGTTAGAGTTATGTGCTATGGTTTGTGTTAGAGGTTAAGGTTAGGTTTACTGGTCACGGTTAGGGTTACGTTTAGGGGTTTGCGTTAGGGTTAGGGTTAAGGGATAGGATTAGGGTTAAGTGTTGGGCGTAGGGTGAGGGTTTAGTGTTAGTGTTATCATTAAGGATTAGGGGTAGGGTCAGGGTTAAATGCTTGGGTGCGGGTAATGGTTAGGGTCAGGGTTAAGGTTCACGGATAGGGTTAGTGTTAAGGGTTACGGGTAGGTTTAGGGTTCAGGGTTAGAGTTAGCATTAGGGCTTAAGGTTAGGATTAGGCGGTAGGTTCGATTTAGGGTTAGATCTAGGCGTTAGGGTAAGGGCTAGCGTTAGGGTTCAGAGATAGGGTTAGGTTTAATGCTTAGGATTAGGGTTAGGGTTTGGGGTTAAAGTAAGTGTTAGGGGTTAGGTTTAAGGATCCAAGGTTACGGTTATTTTTAGCTGTAGTGTTAGGGTTAGGGATAAGGGATCCCATTAGCATTAAGGGTCTTCCTTACTGTAGGCTTAAGGGTTAGGCTTAGAGTTAAAGGTTAAGGTTAGGGTCAGTGTTAAGATTTAGGGTGAGGGTTAACCGTTAGGGTAAAGGTTAAGGGTTAGGGTTAGGGATTAGTGATTAGGGTTTTTGGTTAGTGTTAGGTTAGCGGTTAGTGTTTTATGAAGGGGTATGGTTAGAATTAGGATTGGGGTTAGAGTTAGGGTGAGGTATAGGGGTTAGGTTTAGGGGTTAGTTGTAGGGTAAAAGGATAGGATTAGGGTTACGGGTTGGGCTTAGGTTTAGGGTTAAAGTTTACTGCTAGGGTTAGGGATAGGGTTCAGGGTTAGCTTTAGGGGTTCTGGTGAGGGTTAAGTGTTAGGTTAGTGTCAGGGTTAGGTCTAGTCGTGAGGGTAAGGTTTAGGGTTAGCTTTAAGAGCTAGGGTTAGGTTTAATGGTTAGGATTAGGATTAGGGTTAAGGGTTAGGGTAAGTCTTAGGGGTTAGGGTGAAGGGATAGGGTCAAGGGTTAGGGTTTTTGTTAGGCATAGCGTTGGGGTTAGAAGTAAGGGTTACTGTCAGTGTTAGGGTTGTAGGTAGGGTTACGGTTAGGGTTAGCGGTTTGGAATTAGGGTTAGGGATTAGGTGTCACAGTGATGACTAGGAGATAGGGTTAGAATTATGGGATAGGGGTTCTTCTCAGGAAATGGGTTATGCATTAACGTTAGATTAAGAGGTTAAAGTTAGGCGCACGGTGAAGTTTACGTGTTAAGGGGAGAAATAGGAACAGGGTTGGGTGTTATGTTCAGGGTTACGGTTATCTGTTAAAGGTATTGTTTATGCTTAGCGCACGGGCCCTGTCTGCATTAGGCAGGCGGGGGGAGTTTAGGGGGCTGGGATTGTACCCGGGAACCCACTCTATCATACTCTGGGTATGGGCCCGTGGGTTTCATGCAGGACACAGTGGTAGAGCCTCCTTTCACGCATGGCATGGGAGGATTGCAGGCTTTCTTAGCTCTAAGAAAGCAAGAAGTCTGAGAATTAGATTTAGGGTTAGGATTATGGTTAGGGTTAAGGATGAAGTTTAGTGTTAGGGTGAGGGCTTAGGGTTAGGGCTTAGGGTTAGGGTTAAAGGTTACTCTTAGGTTTAACGGTTACACTTTTTTTTAGGGTTGAGGTTTACGGTTAGGGTTAAGATGAGGGGTTAGGGTTTGGTACAGGGTTAGGGTTAAGTGTTAGGTTTAGGGTTGAAGATTAGGATTAGGGTTAGGATTAAAGGTTAGCGTGAGAGTTAACGCTTAGGGTTAAGGTTAAGGGTTAGGGTTTAGGGTTAGGGTTAGGGATAGGGTTAGTTTTAGTTAGTTTAGTGCTATGGTTTGTGTTAGAGGTTAGGGTTAGGTTTACTGGTCACGGTTAGGGTTAGGTTTAGGGGTTAGCATTAGGGTTAGGGTTAAGGGATAGGATTAGGGATAAGTGTTGGGCTTAGGGTTAGGGTTTAGTGTTAGGGTTATCATTAAGGTTTAGGGGTAGGGTCAGGGTTAAATGCTTTGGTGCGGGTAATGGTTAGGGTCAGGGTTAAGGTTGACGGATAGGGTTAGTGGTAATGGTTACGGGTAGGTTTAGGGTTCAGGGTTAGAGTTAGCATTAGGGCTTAAGGTTAGGATTAGGCGGTAGGTTAGATTTAGGGTTAGATCTAGGCGTTAGGGTAAGGGCTAGCGTTAGGGTTAAGAGATAGGGTTAGGTTTAATGCTTAGGATTAGGGTTAGGGTTTGGGGTTAAAGTAAGTGTTACGGGTTAGGTTTAAGGATCCAAGTTTAGGGTTATTTTTAGCTGTAGTGTTAGGGTTAGGGATAAGGGATCCCATTAGCATTAAGGGTCTTCCTTACTGTAGGGTTAAGGGTTAGGCTTAGAGTTAAAGGTTAAGGTTAGGGTCAGTGTTAAGATTTGGGGTGAGGGTTAACGGTTAGGGTAAAGGTTAAGCGTTAGGGTTAGGGATTAGTGATTAGGGTTTTTGGTTAGTGTTAGGGTTAGCGGTTAGGAGTTAGTGTTTTATGAAGGGGTATGGTTAGAATTAGGATTGGGGTTAGAGTTAGGGTGAGGTATAGGGGTTAGGTTTAGGGTAAAAGGATAGGATTAGGGTTACCGGTTGGGCTTAGGTTTAGGGTTAAAGTTTACTGCTAGGGTTAGGGATAGGGTTCAGGGTTAGCTTTAGGGGTCTGGTTAGGGTCAGGTGTTAGGTTAGTGTCAGGGTTAGGTCTAGTCGTGAGGGTAAGGTTTAGGGTTAGCTTTAAGAGCTAGGGTTACGTTTAATGGTTAGGATTAGGATTAGGGTTAAGGGTTAGGGTAAGGCTTAGGGGTTAGGGTGCAGGGTTAGGGTTTTTGGTAGGCATAGCGTTGGGGTTAGAAGTAAGGGTTACTGTCAGTGTTAGGGTTGTAGGTATGGTTACGGTTAGGGTTAGCGGTTTAGAATTAGGGTTAGGGATTAGGTGTCACAGTGATGACTAGGAGATAGGGTTAGAATTATGGGATAGGGGTTGTTCTCAGGAAATGGGTTATGCATTAACGTTAGGATAAGAGGTTAAAGTTAGGCGCACGGTGAGGTTTACGTGTTAAGGGGAGAAATAGGAACAGGGTTCTGTGTTATGTTCAGGGTTAGGGTTATCTGTTAAAGGTATTGTTTATGCTTAGCGCACGGGCTCTGTCTGCATTAGGCGGGCGGGGGGAGTTTTGGGGGCTGGGATTGTACCCGGGAACCCACTCTATCATACTCTGGGTATGGGTCCGTAGGTTTCATGCAGGACACAGTGGTAGAGCCTCCTTTGACGCATGGCATGGGAGGATTGCACGCTTTCTAAACTCTAAGAAAGCAAGAAGTCTGAGAATTAGATTTAGGGTTAGGATTATGGTTAGGGTTAAGGATGAAATTTAGCGTTAGGGTGAGGGCTTAGGGTTAGGGATTAGGGTTAGGGTTAAAGGTAACTCTTAGGTTTAACGGTTACACTTTGGTTTAGGGTTGAGGTTTACGGTTAGGGTTAAGATGAGGGGTTAGGGTTTGGTACAGGGTTAGGGTTAAGTGTTAGGTTTAGGGTTGAAGATTAGGATTAGGGTTAGGATTAAAGGTTAGCGTGAGAGTTAACGCTTAGGGTTAAGGTTAAGAGTTAGGGTTTAGGGTTAGGGTTGGGCTTAGGTTTAGTTTTAGGGTTAGAGTTATGTGCTATGGTTTCTGTTAGAGGTTAAGGTTAGGTTTACTGGTCACGGTTAGGGTTACGTTTAGGGGTTTGCGTTAGGGTTAGGGTTAAGGGATAGGATTAGGGTTAAGTGTTGGGCTTAGGTTTAGGGTTTAGTGTTAGTGTTATCATTAAGGATTAGGGGTAGGGTCAGGGTTAAATGCTTGGGTGCGGGTAATGGTTAGGGTCAGGGTTAAGGTTCACGGATAGGGTTAGTGTTAAGGGTTACGGGTAGGTTTAGGGTTCAGGGTTAGAGTTAGCATTAGGGCTTAAGGTTAGGATTAGGCGGTAGGTTAGATTTAGGGTTAGATCTAGGCGTTAGGGTAAGGGCTAGCGTTAGGGTTAAGAGATAGGGTTAGGTTTAATGCTTAGGATTAGGGTTAGGGTTTGGGGTTAAAGTAAGTGTTAGGGGTTAGGTTTCAGGATCAAAGGTTAGGGTTATTTTTAGCTGTAGTGTTAGGGTTAGGGACAAGGGATCCCATTAGCATTAAGGGTCTTCCTTACTGTAGGATTAAGGGATAGGCTTAGAGTTAAAGGTTAAGGTTATGGTCAGTGTTAAGATTTAGGGTGAGGGTTAACAGTTAGGGTAAAGGTTAAGCGTTAGGGTTAGGGATTAGTGATTAGGGATTTTGGATAGTGTTAGGGTTAGCGGTTAGGAGTTAGTGTTTTATGAAGGGGTATGGTTAGAATTAGGATTGGGGTTAGAGTTAGCGTGAGGTGTAGGGGTTAGGTGTAGGGGTTAGTTTTAGGGTAAAAGGATAGGATTAGGGTTACGGGTTGGGCTTAGGTTTAGGGTTAAAGTTTACTGCTAGGGTTAGGGATAGGGTTCAGGGTTAGCTTTAGGGGTTCTGGTTAGGGTTAGGTGTTAGGTTAGTGTCAGGGTTAGGTCTAGTCGTGAGGGTAAGGTTTAGGGTTAGCTTTAAGAGCTAGGGTTAGGTTTAATGGTTAGGATTAGGATTAGGGTTAAGGTTTAGGGTAAGGCTTAGGGGTTAGCGTGAAGGGTTAGGGTCAAGGGTTAGGGTTTTTGTTAGGCATAGCGTTGGGGTTAGAAGTAAGGGTTACTGTCAGTGTTAGGGTTGTAGGTAGGGTTATGGTTAGGGTTAGCGGTTTAGAATTAGGGTTAGGGATTAGGTGTCACAGTGATGATTAGGAGATAGGGTTAGAATTATGGGATAGGGGTTGTTCTCAAGAAATGGGTTATGCATTAACGTTAGGATAAGAGGTTAAAGTTAGGCGCACGGTGAGGTTTACGTGTTAAGGGGAGAAAGAGGAACAGGGTTGGGTGTTATGTTCAGGGTTAGGGTTATCTGTTAAAGGTATTGTTTATGCTTAGCGCACGGGCCCTGTCTGCATTAGGCGGGCGGGGGGGAGTTTTGGGGGCTGGGATTGTACCCGGGAACCCACTCTATCATACTCTGGGTATGGGTCCGTGGGTTTCATACAGGACACAGTGGTAGAGCCTGCTTTCACGCATGGCATGGGAGGATTGCAGGCTTTCTAAACTCTAAGAAAGCAAGAAGTCTGAGAATTAGATTTAGGGTTAGGATTATGGTTAGGGTTAAGGATGAAGTTTAGTGTTAGGGTGAGGGCTTAGGGTTAGGGATTAGGGTTAGGGTTAAAGTTTAGTCTTAGGTGTAACGGTTACACTTTGGTTTAGGGTTGAGTTTTACGGTTAGGTTTAAGATCAGGGGTTAGGGTTTGGTACAGGGTTAGGGTTAAGTGTAAGGTTTAGGGTTGAAGATTAGGATTAGGGTTAGGATTATAGGATAGCGTGAGAGTTAACGCTTAGGGTTAAGGTTAAGAGTTAGGGTTTAGGGTTAGGTTTAGGGTTAGGGTTAGTTTTAGGGTTAGAGTTATGTGCTATGGTTTGTGTTAGAGGTTAGTGTTAGGTTTACTTTTGACGGTTAGGGTTACGTTTAGGGGTTAGCATTAGGGTTAGGGTTAGGGTTAAGGGATAGGATTATGGTTAAGTGTTGGCCTTAGGGTTAGGGTTTAGTGTTAGGGTTATCATTAAGGACTAGGGGTAGGGTCAGGGTTAAATGCCTGGGTGCGGGTAATGGTTAGGGTCAGGGTTAAGGTTCACGGATAGGGTTAGTGTTAAGGGTTACTGGTAGGTTTAGGGTTCAGGGTTAGAGTTAGCATTAGGGCTTAAGGTTAGGATTAGCCGGTAGGTTAGATTTAGGGTTAGATCTAGGCGTTCGGGTAAGGGCTAGCGTTAGGGTTAAGAGATAGGGTTAGGTTTAATGCTTAGGATTAGGGTTAGGGTTTGGGGTTAAAGTAAGTGTTAGGGGTTAGGTTTAAGGATGAAAGGTTACTGTTATTTTTAGCTGTAGTGTTAGGGTTACGGAAAAGGGATCCCATTAGCATTAAGGGTCTTCCTTACTGTAGGGTTAAGGGTTAGGCTTAGAGTTAAAGGTTAAGGTTAGGGTCAGTGTTAAGATTTAGGGTGAGGGTTAACGGTTAGGGTAAAGGTTAAGCGTTAGGGTTAGGGATTAGTGATTAGGGTTTCTGGTTAGTGTTAGGGTTAGCGGTTAGGAGTTAGTGTTTTATGAAGGGGTATGGTTAGAAATAGGATTGGGGTTAGAGTTAGGGTGAGGTATAGGGGTTAGGTTTAGGGGTTAGTTTTAGGGTAAAAGGATAGGATTAGGGTTACGGGTTGGGCTTAGGTTTAGGGTTAAAGTTTACTGCTAGGGTTAGGGATAGGGTTCAGGATTAGCTTTAGGGGTTCTGCTTAGCGTTAGGTGTTAGGTTAGTGTCAGGGTTAGGTCTAGTCGTGAGGGCAAGGTTCAGGGTTATCTTTAAGAGCTAGGGTTAGGTTTAATCGTTAGGGTTAGGATTAGGGTTAAGGGTTAGGGTAAGGCTTAGGGGTTAGGGTGCAGGGTTAGGGTTTTTGTTAGGCATAGCGTTGGGGTTAGAAGTAAGGGTTACTGTCAGTGTTAGGGTTGTAGGTAGGGTTACGGTTAGGGTTAGCGGTTTAGAATTAGGGTTAGGGATTAGGTGTCACAGTGATGACTAGGAGATAGGGTTAGAATTATGGGATAGGGGTTGTTCTCAGGAAATGGGTTATGCATTAACGTTAGGATAAGAGGTTAAAGTTAGGCGCACGGTGAGGTTTACGTGTTAAGGGGAGAAATAGGAACAGGGTTGGGTGTTATGTTCAGGGTTAGGGTTATCTGTTAAAGGTTTTGTTTATGCTTAGCGCACAGGCCCTGTCTGCATTAGGCGGGCGGGGGGAGTTTAGGGGGCTGGGATAGTACCCGGGAACCCACTCTATCATACTCTGGGTATGGGCCCGTGGGTTTCATGCAGGACACAGTGGTAGAGCCTCCTTTCACGCATGGCATGGGAGGATTGCAGGCTTTCTAAACTCTAAGAAAGTAAGAAGTCTGAGAATTAGATTTAGGGTTAGGATTATGGTTAGGGTTAAGGATGAAGTTTAGTGTTAGGGTGAGGCCTAGGGTTAGGGATTAGGGTTAGGGTTAAAGGTTACTCTTAGGTTTAACGGTTACACTTTGGTTTAGGGTTGAGGTTTACGGTTAGGGTTAAGATGAGGGGTTAGGGTTTGGTACAGGGTTAGGGTTAAGTGTTAGGTTTAGGGTTGAAGATTAGGATTAGGGTTAGGATTAAAGGTTAGCGTGAGAGTTAACGCTTAGGGTTAAGGTTAAGAGTTAGGGTTTAGGGTTAGTGTTGGGGTTAGGTTTAGTTTTAGGGTTAGAGTTATGTGCTATGGTTTGTGTTAGAGGTTAAGTTTAGGTTTACTGGTCACGGTTAGGGTTACGTTTAGGGGTTTGCGTTAGGGTTAGGGTTAAGGGATAGGATTAGGGTTAAGTGTTGGGCTTAGGGTTAGGGTTTAATGTTAGTGTTATCATTAAGGATTAGGGGTAGGGTCAGGGTTAAATACTTGGGTGCGGGTAATGGTTAGGGTCAGGGTTAAGGTTCACGGATAGGGTTAGTGTTAAGGGTTACGGGTAGGTTTAGGGTTCAGGGTTAGAGTTAGCATTAGGGCTTAAGGTTAGGATTAGGCGGTAGGTTCGATTTAGGGTTAGATCTAGGCGTTAGGGTAAGGGCTAGCGTTAGGGTTCAGAGATAGGGTTAGGTTTAATGCTTAGGATTAGGGTTAGGGTTTGGGGTTAAAGTAAGTGTTAGGGGTTAGGTTTAAGGAACCAAGGTTAGGGTTATTTTTAGCTGTAGTGTTAGGGTTAGGGATAAGGGATCCCATTAGCATTAAGGGTCTTCCTTACTGTAGGCTTAAGGGTTAGGCTTAGAGTTAAAGGTTAAGGTTAGGGTCAGTGTTAAGATTTAGGGTGAGGGTTAACGGTTAGGGTAAAGGTTAAGTGTTAGGGTTAGGGATTAGGGATTAGGGTTTTTGGTTAGTGTTAGGTTAGCGGTTAGTGTTTTATGAAGGGGTATGGTTAGAATTAGGATTGGGGTTAGAGTTAGGGTGAGGTATAGGGGTTAGGTTTAGGGGTTAGTTTTAGGGTAAAAGGATAGGATTAGGGTTACGGGTTGGGCTTAGGTTTAGGGTTAAAGTTTACTGCTAGGGTTAGGGATAGGGTTCAGGGTTAGCTTTAGGGGTTCTGGTTAGGGTTAGGTGTTAGGTTAGTGTCAGGGTTAGGTCTAGTCGTGAGGGTAATGTTTAGGGTTAGTTTAAGAGC
>NW_027182900.1:645000-657500 GCF_041146395.1 Eulemur rufifrons | reverse complement strand
GCGTTAGGGTTAGGTATTAGTGATTAGGGTTTTTGGTTAGTGTTAGTGTTAGCGGTTAGGAGTTAGTGTTTTATGAAGGGGTATGGTTAGAATTAGGATTGGGGTTAGAGTTAGGGTGAGGTATAGGGGTTAGGTTTAGGGGTTAGTTTTAGGGTAAAAGGATAGGATTAGGGTTACGGGTTGGGCTTAGGTTTAGGGTTAAAGTTTACTGCTAGGGTTAGGGATAGGGTTCAGGGTTAGCTTTAGGGGTTCTGGTTAGGGTTAGGTGTTAGGTTAGTGTCAGGGTTAGGTCTAGTCGTGAGGGTAAGGTTTAGGGTTAGCTTTAAGAGCTAGGGTTAGGTTTAATGGTTAGGATTAGGATTAGGGTTAAGGGTTAGGGTAAGGCTTAGGGGTTAGGGTGAAGGGTTAGGGTTTTTATTAGGCATAGCGTTGGGGTTAGAAGTAAGGGTTACTGTCAGTGTTAGGGTTTTAGGTAGGGTTACGGTTAGGGTTAGTGGTTTAGAATTAGGGTTAGGGATTAGGTGTCATAGTGATCACTAGGATTAGGGTTAGAATTATGGGATAGGGGTTGTTCTCAGGAAATGGGTTATGCATTAACGTTAGGATAAGAGGTTAAAGTTAGGCGCACGGTGAGGTTTACGTGTTAAGGGGAGAAATAGGAACAGGGTTGGGTGTTACGTTCAGGGTTAGGGTTATCTGTTAAAGGTGTTGTTTATGCTTAGCGCACGGACCCTGTCTGCATTAGGCGGGCGGGGGGAGTTTAGGGGGCTGGGATTGTACCCGGGAACCCACTCTATCATACTCTGGGTATGGGCCCGTGGGTTTCATGCAGGACACAGTGGTAGAGCCTCCTTTCACGCATGGCATGGGAGGATTGCAGGCTTTCTAAACTCTAAGAAAGCAAGAAGTCTGAGAATTAGATTTAGGGTTAGGATTCTGGTTAGGGTTAAGGATGAAGTTTAGTGTTAGGGTGAGGGCTTAGGGTTAGGGATTAGGGTTAGGGTTAAAGGTTACTCTTAGGTTTAACGGTTACACTTTGGTTTAGGGTTGAGGTTTACGGTTAGGGTTAAGATGAGGGGTTAGGGTTTGGTACAGGGTTCGGGTTAAGTGTAAGGTTTAGGGTTGAAGATTAGGATTAGGGTTAGGATTAAAGGTTAGCGTGAGATTTAACGCTTAGGGTTAAGGTTAAGAGTTAGGGTTTAGAGTTAGATTTAGGGTTAGTTTTAGGGTTAGAGTTATGTGCTATGGTTTGTGTTAGAGTTTAGGGTTAGGTTTACTGGTCACGGTTAGGGTTAAGTTTAGGGGGTAGCATTAGGTTTAGGGTTAGGGTTAAGGGATAGGATTAGGGTTAAGTGTTGGGCTTAGGTTTAGGGTTTAGTGTTAAGGTTAGCATTAAGGTTTAGGGTTAGGGTCAGGGTTAAATGCTTGGGTGCAGGTAATGGTTAGGGTCAGGGTTAAGGTTCACGGATAGGGTTAGTGTTAAGGGTTACGGGTAGGTTTAGGGTTCAGGGTTAGTGTTAGCATTAGGGCTTAAGGTTAGGATTAGGCGGTAGGTTAGATTTAGGGTTAGATCTAGGCGTTAGGGTAAGGGCTAGCGTTAGGGTTAAGAGATAGGGTTAGGTTTAATGCTTAGGATTAGGTTTAGGGTTTGGGGTTAAAGTAAGTGTTAGGGGTTAGGTTTAAGGATCAAAGGTTAGGGTTATTTTTAGCTGTAGTGTTAGGGTTAGGGATAAGGGATCTCATTAGCATTAAGGGTCTTCCTTACTGTAGGGTTAATGGTTAGGCTTAGAGTTAAAGGTTAAGGTTAGGGTCAGTGTTAAGATTTAGGGTGAGGGTTAACGGTTAGGGTAAAGGTTAAGTGTTAGGGTTAGGGATTAGTGATTAGGGTTTTTGGTTAGTGTTAGGTTAGCGGTTAGTGTTTTATGAAGGGGTATGGTTAGAATTAGGATTGGGGTTAGAGTTAGGGTGAGGTATAGGGGTTAGGTTTAGGGGTTAGTTTTAGGGTAAAAGGATAGGATTAGGGTTACGGGTTGGGCTTAGGTTTAGGGTTAAAGTTTACTGCTAGGGTTAGGGATAGGGTTCAGGCTTAGCTTTCGGGGTTCTGCTTAGGGTTAGGTGTTAGGTTAGTGTCAGGGTTAGGTCTAGTCGTGAGGGCAAGGTTGAGGGTTATCTTTAAGAGCTAGGGTTAGGTTTAATGGTTAGGATTAGGATTAGGGTTAAGGGTTAGGGTAAGGCTTAGGGGTTAGGTTGCAGGGTTAGGGTTTTTGTTAGGCATAGCGTTGGGGTTAGAAGTAAGGGTTACTGTCAGTGTTAGGGTTGTAGGTAGGGTTACGGTTAGGGTTAGCGGTTTAGAATTAGGGTTAGGGATTAGGTGTCACAGTGATGACTAGGAGATAGGGTTAGAATTATGGTATAGGGGTTGTTCTCAGGAAATGGGTTATGCATTAACGTTAGGATAAGAGGTTAAAGTTAGGCGCACGGTGAGGTTTACGTGTTAAGGGGAGAAATAGGAACAGGGTTGGGTGTTATGTTCAGGGTTAGGGTTATCTGTTAAAGGCTTTGTTTATGCTTAGCGCACGGGCCCTGTCTGCATTAGGCGGGCGGGGGGAGTTTAGGAGGCTGGGTTTGTACCCGGGAACCCACTCTATCATACTCCGGGTATGGGCCCGTGGGTTTCATGCAGGACACAGTGGTAGAGCCTCCTTTCACGCATGGCATGGGAGGATTGCAGGCTTTCTAAACTCTAAGAAAGTAAGAAGTCTGAGTATTAGATTTAGGGTTAGGATTATGGTTAGGGTTAAGGATGAAGTTTAGTGTTAGGGTGAGGGCTTAGGGTTAGGGATTAGGGTTAGGGTTAAAGGTTACTCTTAGGTTTAACGGTTACACTTTGGTTTAGGGTTGAGGTTTACGGTTAAGGTTAAGATGAGGGGTTAGTGTTTGGTACAGGGTTAGGGTTAAGTGTTAGGTTTAGGGATGAAGATTAGGATTAGGGTTAGGATTAAAGGTTAGCGTGAGAGTTAACGCTTAGGGTTAAGGTTAAGAGTTAGGGTTTAGGGTTAGGGTTGGGGTTAGGTTTAGTTTTAGGGTTAGAGTTATGTGCTATGGTTTGTGTTAGAGGTTAAGGTTAGGTTTACTGGTCACGGTTAGGGTTACGTTTAGGGGTTTGCGTTAGGGTTAGAGTTAAGGTATAGGATTAGGGTTAAGTGTTGGGCTTAGGGTTAGGGTTTAGTGTTAGTGTTATCATTAAGGATTAGGGGTAGGGTCAGGGTTAAATGCTTGGGTGCGGGTAATGGTTAGGGTCAGGGTTAAGGTTCACGGATAGGGTTAGTGTTAAGGGTTACGGGTAGGTTTAGGGTTCAGGGTTAGAGTTATCATTAGGGCTTAAGGTTAGGATTAGGCGGTAGATTCGATTTAGGGTTAGATCTAGGCGTTAGGGTAAGGGCTAGCGTTAGGGTTAAGAGATAGGGTTAGGTTTAATGCTTAGGATTAGGGTTAGGGTTTGGGGTTAAAGTAAGTGTTAGGGGTTAGGTTTCAGGATCCAAGGTTAGGGTTATTTTTAGCTGTAGTGTTAGGGTTAGGGATAAGGGATCCCATTAGCATTAAGGGTCTTCCTTACTGTAGGCTTAAGGGTTAGGCTTAGAGTTAAAGGTTAAGGTTAGGGTCAGTGTTAAGATTTAGGGTGAGGGTTAACGGTTAGGGTAAAGGTTAAGTGTTAAGGTTAGGGATTAGTGATTAGGGTTTTTGGTTAGTGTTAGGTTAGCGGTTAGTGTTTTATGAAGGGGTATGGTTAGAATTAGGATTGGGGTTAGAGTTAGGGTGAGGTATAGGGGTTAGGTTTAGGGGTTAGTTTTAGGGTAAAAGGATAGGATTAGGGTTACTGGTTGGGCTTAGGTTTAGGGTTAAAGTTTACTGCTAGGGTTAGGGATAGGGTTCAGGGTTAGCTTTAGGGGTTCTGGTGAGTGTTAAGTGTTAGGTTAGTGTCAGGGTTAGGTCTAGTCATGAGGGTAAGGTTTAGGGTTAGCTTTAAGAGCTAGGGTTAGGTTTAATGGTTAGGATTAGGATTAGGGTTAAGGGTTAGGGTAAGTCTTAGGGGTTAGGGTGAAGGGTTAGGGTCAAGGGTTAGGGTTTTTGTTAGGCATAGCGTTGGGGTTAGAAGTAAGGGTTACTGTCAGTGTTAGGGTTGTAGGTAGGGTTACGGTTAGGGTTAGCGGTTTGGAATTAGGGTTAGGGATTAGGTGTCACAGTGATGACTAGGAGATAGGGTTAGAATTATGGTATAGGGGTTGTTCTCAGGAAATGGGTTATGCATTAACGTTAGGATAAGAGGTTAAAGTTAGGCGCACGGTGAAGTTTACGTGTTAAGGGGAGAAATAGGAACAGGGTTGGGTGTTATGTTCAGGGTTAGGGTTATCTGTTTAAGGTATTGTTTATGCTTAGCGCAGGGGCCCTGTCTGCATTGGGCGGGCGGGGGGAGTTTAGGGGACTGGGATTGTACCCGGGAACCCACTCTAACATACTCTGCGTATGAGCCCGTGGGTTTCATGCAGGACGCAGAGATAGAGCCTCCTTTCACGCATGGAATGGGAGGATTTCAGGATTTATAAACTCTAAGAAAGCAAGAAGTCTGAGAATTAGATTTAGGGTTAGGATTATAGTTAGGGTTAAGGATGAAGTTTAGTGTTAGGGTGAGGGCTTAGGGTTAGGGATTAGGGTTAGGGTTAAAGGTTACTCTTAGGTTTAATGGTTACACTTTGGTATAGGGTTGAGGTTTACCGTTAGGGTTAAGATCAGGGGTTAGGGTTTGGTACAGGGTTAGGGTTAAGTGTTAGGTTTAGGGTTGAAGATTAGGATTAGGGTTAGGATTAAAGGTTAGCGTGAGAGTTAACGCTTAGGGTTAAGGTTAAGAGTTAGGGTTTAGGGTTAGGGTTAGGGTTAGGGTTAGTTTTAGGGTTAGAGTTATGAGCTACGCTTTGTGTTAGAGGTTAGGGTTAGGTTTACTGGTCACGGTTAGGGTTACGTTTAGGGGGTAGCATTAGCGTTAGGGTTAGGGTTAAGGGATAGGATTAGGGATAAGTGTTGGGCTTAGGGTTAGGGTTTAGTGTTAGGGTTAGCACTAAGGATTAGGGTTAGGGTCAGGGTTAAATGCTTGGGTGCGGGTAATAGTTAGGGTCAGGGTTAAGGTTCACGGATAGGGTTAGTGTTAAGGGTTACGGGTAGGTTTAGGGTTCAGGGTTAGAGTTAGCATTAGGGCTTAAGGTTAGGATTAGGCGGTAGGTTAGACTTAGGGTTAGATCTATGCGTTAGGGTAAGGGCTAGCGTTAGGGTTAAGAGATAGGGTTAGGTTTAATGCTTAGGATAAGGGTTAGGGTTTGGGGTTAAAGTAAGTGTTAGGGGTTAGGTTTCAGGATCAAAGGTAAGGGTTATTTTTAGCTGTAGTGTTAGGGTTAGGGATAAGGGATCCCATTAGCATTAAGGGTCTTCCTTACTGTAGGATTAAGGGTTAGGCTTAGAGTTAAAGGTTAAGGTTAGGGTCAGTGTTGAGATTTAGAGTGAGGGTTAACAGTTAGGGTAAAGTTTAAGCGTTAGGGTTAGGGATTAGTGATTAGGCTTTTTGGTTAGTGTTAGGGTTAGCGGTTAGGAGTTAGTGTTTGATGAAGGGGTATGGTTAGAATTAGGATTGGGGTTAGAGTTAGGGTGAGGTATAGGGGTTAGGTTTAGGGGTTAGTTTTAGGGTAAAAGGATAGGATTAGGGTTACGGGTTGGGCTTAGGTTTAGGGTTAAAGTTTACTGCTAGGGTTAGGGATAGGGTTCAGGGTTAGCTTTAGGGGTTCTGGTTAGGGTTAGGTGTTAGGTTAGTGTCAGGGTTAGGTCTAGTCGTGAGGGTAAGGTTTAGGGTTAGCTTTAAGAGCTAGGGTTAGGTTTAATGGTTAGGATTAGGATTAGGGTTAAGGGTTAGGGTAAGGCTTAGGGGGTAGGGTGAAGGGTTAGGGTCAAGGGTTAGGGTTTTTGTTAGGCATAGCGTTGGGGTTAGAAGTAAGGGTTACTGTCAGTGTTAGGGTTGTAGGTAGGGTTACGGTTAGGGTTAGCGGTTTAGAATTAGGGTTAGGGATTAGGTGTCACAGTGATGACTAGGAGATAGGGTTAGAATTATGCGATGGGGTTGTTCTCAGGAAATGGGTTATGCATTAACGTTAGGATAAGAGATTAAAGTTAGGCGCACGGTGAGGTTTACGTGTTAAGGGGAGAAATAGGAACAGGGTTGGGTGTTATGTTCAGGGTTAGGGTTATCTGTTAAAGGTATTGTTTATGCTAAGCGCACGGGCCCTGTCTGCATTAGGCGGGCGGGGGGAGTTTAGGGGGCTGATATTGTACCCGGGAACCCACTCTATCATACCCTGGGTATGGGCCCGTGGGTTTCATGCAGGACCCAATGGTAGAGCCTCCTTTCACGCATGGCATGGGAGGATTGCAGGCTTTCTAAACTCTAAGAAAGCAAGAAGTCTGAGAATTAGATTTAGGGGTAGGATTATGGTTAGGGTTAAGGATGAAGTTTAGTGTTAGGGTGAGGGCTTAGGGTTAGGGATTAGGGTTAGGGTTAAAGGCTACTCTTAAGTTTAACGGCTACACTTTGGTTTAGGGTTGAGGTTTACGGTTAGGGTTAAGATGAGGGGTTAGGGTTTGGTACAGGGTTAGGGTTAAGTGTTAGGTTTAGGGTTGAAGATTAGGATTAGGGTTAGGATTAAAGGTTAGCGTGAGAGTTAACGCTTAGGGTTAAGGTTAAGTGTTAGGGTTTAGGGTTAGGGTTGGGGTTAGGTTTAGTTTTAGGGTTAGAGTTATGTGCTATGGTTTGTGTTAGAGGTTAAGGTTAGGTTTACTGGTCACGGTTAGGGTTACGTTTAGGGGTTTGCGTTCGGGTTAGGGTTAAGGGATAGGATTAGGGTTAAGTGTTGGGGTTAGGGTTAGGGTTTAGTGTTAGTGTTATCATTAAAGATTAGGGGTAGGGTCAGGGTTAAATGCTTGGGTGCGGGTAATGTTTAGGGTCAGGGATAAGGTTCACGGATAGGGTTAGTGTTAAGGGTTACGGGTAGGTTTAGGGTTCAGGGTTAGAGTTAGCATTAGGGCTTAAGGTTAGGATTAGGCGGTAGATTCGATTTAGGGTTAGATCTAGGCGTTAGGGTAAGGGCTAGCGTTAGGGTTCAGAGATAGGGTTAGGTTTAATGCTTAGGATTAGGGTTAGGGTTTGGGGTTAAAGTAAGTGTTAGGGGTTAGGTTTAAGGATCAAAGGTTAGGGTTATTTTTAGCTGTAGTGTTAGGGTTAGGGATAAGGGATCCCATTAGCATTAAGGGTCTTCCTTACTGTAGGGTTAAGGGTTAGGCTTAGAGTTAAAGGTTAAGGTTAGGGTCAGTGTTAAGATTTAGGGTGAGGGTTAACGGTTAGGGTAAAGGTTAAGTGTTAGGGTTAGGGATAAGTGATTAGGGTTTTTGGTTAGTGTTAGGTTAGCGGTTAGTGTTTTATGAAGGGGTATGGTTAGAATTAGTATTGGGGTTAGAGTTAGGGTGAGGTGTAGGGGTTAGGTTTAGGGGTTAGTTTTAGGGTAAAAGGATAGGATTAGGGTTACGGGTTGGGCTTAGGTTTAGGGTTAAAGTTTACTGCTAGGGTTAGGGATAGGGTTCAGGGTTAGCTTTAGGGTTTCTGGTGAGGGTTAAGTGTTAGGTTAGTGTCAGGGTTAGGTCTAGTCGTGAGGGTAAGGTTTAGGGTTAGCTTTGAGAGCTAGGGTTAGGTTTAATGGTTAGGATTAGGATTAGGGTTAAGGGTTAGGGTAAGTCTTAGGGGTTAGGGTGAAGGGTTAGGGTCAAGGGTTAGGGTTTTTGTTAGGCATAGCGTTGGGGTTAGAAGTAAGGGTTACTGTCAGTGTTAGGGTTGTAGGTAGGGTTACGGTTA
This sequence comes from Eulemur rufifrons, assembly GCF_041146395.1. Taxonomy (NCBI): domain Eukaryota; kingdom Metazoa; phylum Chordata; class Mammalia; order Primates; family Lemuridae; genus Eulemur; species Eulemur rufifrons. The sequence goes on along the minus strand of NW_027182900.1, from coordinate 649,558 downwards.
GGGTTAGCGGTTTAGAATTAGGGTTAGGGATTAGGTGTCACAGTGATGACTAGGAGATAGGGTTAGAATTATGGGATAGGGGTTGTTCTCAGGAAATGGGTTATGCATTAACGTTAGGATAAGAGGTTAAAGTTAGGCGCACGGTGAAGTTTACGTGTTAAGGGGAGAAATAGGAACAGGGTTGGGTGTTATGTTCAGGGTTAGGGTTATCTGTTAAAGGTATTGTTTATGCTTAGCGCACGGGCCCTGTCTGCATTAGGCGGGCGGGGGGGAGTTTTGGGGGCTGGGATTGTACCCGGGAACCCACTCTATCATACTCTGGGTATGGGCCCGTGGGTTTCATACAGGACACAGTGGTAGAGCCTCCTTTCACGCATGGCATGGGAGGATTGCAGGCTTTCTAAACTCTAAGAAAGCAAGAAGTCTGAGAATTAGATTTAGGGTTAGGATTATGGTTAGTGTTAAGGATGAAGTTTAGTGTTAGGGTGAGGGCTTAGGGTTAGGGATTAGGGTTAGGGTTAAAGGTTACTCTTAGGTTTAACGGTTACACTTTGGTTTAGGGTTGAGGTTTACGGTTAGGGTTAAGATGAGGGGTTAGTGTTTGGTACAGGGTTAGGGTTAAGTGTAAGGTTTAGGGTTGAAGATTAGGATTAGGGTTAGGATTATAGGATAGCGTGAGAGTTAACGCTTAGTGTTAAGGTTAAGAGTTAAGGTTTAGGGTTAGGTTTATGGTTAGGGTTAGTTTTAGGGTTAGAGTTATGTGCTATGGTTTGTGTTAGAGGTTAGGGTTAGTTTTACTGGTGACGGTTAGGGTTACATTTAGGGGTTAGCATTAGGGTTAGGGTTAGGGTTAGGGTTAAGGGATAGGATTACGGTTAAGTGTTGGCCTTAGGGTTAGGGTTTAGTGTTAGGTTTATCATTAAGGACTAGGGGTAGGGTCAGGGTTAAATGCCTGGGTGCGGGTAATGGTTAGGGTCAGGGTTAAGGTTCACGGATAGGGTTAGTGTTAAGGGTTATGGGTAGGTTTAGGGTTCAGTGTTAGAGTTAGCATTAGGGCTTAAGGTTAGGATTAGGCGGTAGGTTCGATTTAGGGTTAGATCTAGGCGTTCGGGTAAGGGCTAGCGTTAGGGTTAAGATAGGGTTAGGTTTAATGCTTAGGATTAGGGTTAGGGTTTGGGGTTAAAGTAAGTGTTAGGGGTTAGGTTTAAGGATGAAAGGTTACTGTTATTTTTAGCTGTAGTGTTAGGGTTACGGAAAAGGGATCCCATTAGCATTAAGGGTCTTCCTTACTGTAGGGTTAAGGGTTAGGCTTAGAGTTAAAGGTTAAGGTTAGGGTCAGTGTTAAGATTTAGGGTGAGGGTTAACGGTTAGGGTAAAGGTTAAGCGTTAGGGTTAGGGATTAGTGATTAGGGTTTTTGGTTAGTGTTAGGGTTAGCGGTTAGGAGTTAGTGTTTTATGAAGGGGTATGGTTAGAATTAGCATTGGGGTTAGAGTTAGGGTGAGGTATAGGGGTTAGGTTTAGGGGTTAGTTTTAGGGTAAAAGGATAGGATTAGGGTTACGGGTTGGGCTTAGCTTTAGGGTTAAAATTTACTGCTAGGGTTAGGGATAGGGTTCAGGCTTAGCTTTAGGGGTTCTGGTTAGGGTTATGTGTTAGGTTAGTGTCAGGGTTAGGTCTAGTCGTGAGGGCAAGGTTTAGGGTTATCTTTAAGAGCTAGGGTTAGGTTTAATGGTTAGGATTAGGATTAGGGTTAAGGGTTAGGGTAAGGCTTAGGGGTTAGGGTGCAGGGTTAGGGTTTTTGTTAGGCATAGCGTTGGGGTTAGAAGTAAGGGTTACTGTCAGTGTTAGGGTTGTAGGTAGGGTTACGGTTAGGGTTAGCGGTTTAGAATTAGGGTTAGGGATTAGGTGTCACAGTGATGACTAGGAGATAGGGTTAGAATTATGGGATAGGGGTTGTTCTCAGGAAATGGGTTATGCATTAACGTTAGGATAAGAGGTTAAAGTTAGGCGCACGGTGAAGTTTACGTGTTAAGGGGAGAAATAGGAACAGGGTTGGGTGTTATGTTCAGGGTTAGGGTTATCTGTTAAAGGTATTGTTTATGCTTAGCGCACGGGCCCTGTCTGCATTAGGCGGGCGGGGGGGAGTTTTGGGGGCTGGGATTGTACCCGGGAACCCACTCTATCATACTCTGGGTATGGGCCCGTGGGTTTCATACAGGACACAGTGGTAGAGCCTCCTTTCACGCAAGGCATGGGAGGATTGCAGGCTTTCTAAACTCTAAGAAAGCAAGAAGTCTGAGAATTAGATTTAGGGTTAGGATTATGGTTAGTGTTAAGGATGAAGTTTAGTGTTAGGGTGAGGGCTTAGGGTTAGGGATTAGGGTTAGGGTTAAAGGTTACTCTTAGGTTTAACGGTTACACTTTGGTTTAGGGTTGAGGTTTATGGTTAGGGTTAAGATGAGGGGTTAGGGTTTGGTACAGGGTTAGGGTTAAGTGTAAGGTTTAGGGTTGAAGATTAGGATTAGGGTTAGGATTATAGGATAGCGTGAGAGTTAACGCTTAGGGTTAAGGTTAAGAGTTAAGGTTTAGGGTTAGGTTTATGGTTAGGGTTAGTTTTAGGGTTAGAGTTATGTGCTATGGTTTGTGTTAGAGGTTAGGGTTAGTTTTACTGGTGACGGTTAGGGTTACATTTAGGGGTTAGCATTAGGGTTAGGGTTAGGGTTAGGGTTAAGGGATAGGATTACGGTTAAGTGTTGGCCTTAGGGTTAGGGTTTAGTGTTAGGTTTATCATTAAGGACTAGGGGTAGGGTCAGGGTTAAATGCCTGGGTGCGGGTAATGGTTAGGGTCAGGGTTAAGGTTCACGGATAGGGTTAGTGTTAAGGGTTATGGGTAGGTTTAGGGTTCAGTGTTAGAGTTAGCATTAGGGCTTAAGGTTAGGATTAGGCGGTAGGTTCGATTTAGGGTTAGATCTAGGCGTTCGGGTAAGGGCTAGCGTTAGGGTTAAGATAGGGTTAGGTTTAATGCTTAGGATTAGGGTTAGGGTTTGGGGTTAAAGTAAGTGTTAGGGGTTAGGTTTAAGGATGAAAGGTTACTGTTATTTTTAGCTGTAGTGTTAGGGTTACGGAAAAGGGATCCCATTAGCATTAAGGGTCTTCCTTACTGTAGGGTTAAGGGTTAGGCTTAGAGTTAAAGGTTAAGGTTAGGGTCAGTGTTAAGATTTAGGGTGAGGGTTAACGGTTAGGGTAAAGGTTAAGCGTTAGGGTTAGGGATTAGTGATTAGGGTTTTTGGTTAGTGTTAGGGTTAGCGGTTAGGAGTTAGTGTTTTATGAAGGGGTATGGTTAGAATTAGCATTGGGGTTAGAGTTAGGGTGAGGTATAGGGGTTAGGTTTAGGGGTTAGTTTTAGGGTAAAAGGATAGGATTAGGGTTACGGGTTGGGCTTAGCTTTAGGGTTAAAATTTACTGCTAGGGTTAGGGATAGGGTTCAGGCTTAGCTTTAGGGGTTCTGGTTAGGGTTATGTGTTAGGTTAGTGTCAGGGTTAGGTCTAGTCGTGAGGGCAAGGTTTAGGGTTATCTTTAAGAGCTAGGGTTAGGTTTAATGGTTAGGATTAGGATTAGGGTTAAGGGTTAGGGTAAGGCTTAGGGGTTAGGGTGAAGGGTTAGGGTTTTTGTTAGGCATAGCGTTGGGGTTAGAAGTAAGGGTTACTGTCAGTGTTAGGGTTGTAGGTAGGGTTACGGTTAGGGTTAGCGGTTTAGAATTAGGGTTAGGGATTAGGTGTCACAGTGATGACTAGGAGATAGGGTTAGAATTATGGGATAGGGGTTGTTCTCAGGAAATGGGTTATGCATTAACGTTAGGATAAGAGGTTAAAGTTAGGCGCACGGTGAGGTTTACGTGTTAAGGGGAGAAATAGGAACAGGGTTGGGTGTTATGTTCAGGGTTAGGGTTATCTGTTAAAGGTATTGTTTATGCTTAGCGCACGGGCCCTGTCTGCATTAGGCGGGCGGGGGGAGTTTAGGGGGCTGGGATTGTACACGGAACCCACTCTATCATACTCTGGGTATGGGCCCGTGGGTTTCATACAGGACACAGTGGTAGAGCCTCCTTTCACGCATGGCATGGGAGGATTGCAGGCTTTCTAAACTCTAAGAAAGCAAGAAGTCTGAGAATTAGATTTAGGGTTAGGATTATGGTTAGTGTTAAGGATGAAGTTTAGTGTTAGGGTGAGGGCTTAGGGTTAGGGATTAGGGTTAGGGTTAAAGGTTACTCTTAGGTTTAACGGTTACACTTTGGTTTAGGGTTGAGGTTTACGGTTAGGGTTAAGATGAGGGGTTAGGGTTTGGTACAGGGTTAGGGTTAAGTGTTCGGTTTAGGGTTGAAGATTAGGATTAGGGTTCGGATTAAAGGTTAGCGTGAGAGTTAACGCTTAATGTTAAGCTTAAGAGTTAGGGGTTAGGGTTATGTTTAGGGTTCATTTTAGGGTTAGAGTTATGTGCTATGGTTTGTGTTAGAGGTTAGGGTTAGGTTTACTGGTCACGGCTAGGGTTAGGTTTAGGGG
>NW_027182900.1:625000-630000 GCF_041146395.1 Eulemur rufifrons | reverse complement strand
GTCTGAGAATTAGATTTAGGGTTAGGATTATGGTTAGGGTTAAGGATGAAGTTTAGTGTTAGGGTGAGGGCTTAGGGTTAGGGATTAGGGTTAGGGTTAAAGGTTATTCTTAGGTTTAACGGTTCCACTGTGGTTTAGGGTTGAGGTTTACGGTTAGGGTTAAGATGAGGGGTTAGGTTTTGGTACAGCGTTAGAGTTAAGTATTAGGTTTAGTGTTGAAGATTAGGATTAGGGTTAGGATTAAAGGTTAGCGTGAGAGTTAACGCTTAGGGTTAAGGTTAAGAGTTAGGGTTTAGGGTTAGGTTTAGGGTTAGTGTTAGTTTTAGGGTTAGAGTTATGTGCTATGGTTTGTGTCAGCAGTTAGGGTTAGGTTTACTGGTGACGGTTAGGGTTGCGTTTAGGGGTTAGCATTAGGGTTAGGGTTAAGGGACAGGATTAGGGTTAAGTGTTGGGAGTAGGTTGAGGGTTTAGTGTTAGGGTTATCATTAAGGATTAGGGTTAGGGTCAGGGTTAAATGCTTGGGTGCGGGTAATGGTTAGGGTCAGGGTTAATGTTCACGGATAGCGTTAGTGTTAAGGGTTACGGGTAGGTTTAGGGTTCAGGGTTAGAGTTAACATTAGGGCTTAAGGTTAGGATTAGGCGGTAGGTTCGATTTAGGGTTAGATCTAGGCGTTAGGGTAAGGGCTAGCGTTAGGGTTCAGAGATAGGGTTAGGTTTAATGCTTAGGATTAGGGTTAGGGTTTGGGGTTAAAGTAAGTGTTAGGGGTTAGGTTTAAGGATCAAAGGTTAGGGTTATTTTTAGCTGTAGTGTTAGGGTTAGGGATAAGGGATCCCATTAGCATTAAGGGTCTTCCTTACTGTAGGGTTAAGGGTTAGGCTTAGAGTTAAAGGTTAAGGTTAGGGTCAGTGTTAAGATTTAGGGTGAGGGTTAACGGTTAGGGTAAAGGTTAAGCGTTAGGGTTAGGGATTAGTGATTAGGGTTTTTGGTTAGTGTTAGGGTTAGCGGTTAGGAGTCAGAGTTTTATGAAGGGGTAAGGTTAGAATTAGGATTGGGGTTAGAGTTAGGGTGAGGTATAGGGGTTAGGTTTAGGGGTTAGTTTTAGGGTAAAAGGATAGGATTAGGGTTACGGGTTGGGCTTAGGTTTAGGGTTAAAGTTTACTGCTAGGGTTAGGGATAGGGTTCAGGCTTAGCTTTAGGGGTTCTGGTTAGGGTTAGGTGTTAGGTTAGTGTCAGGGTTAGGTCTAGTCGTGAGGGTAAGGTTTAGGGTTAGCTTTAAGAGCTAGGGTTAGGTTTAATGGTTAGGATTAGGATTAGGGTTAAGGGTTAGGGTAAGGCTAAGGGGTTAGGGTGAAGGGTTAGGGTCAAGGGTTAGGGTTTTTGTTAGGCATAGCGTTGGGGTTAGAAGTAAGGGTTACTGTCAGTGTTAGGGTTGTAGGTAGGGTTACGGTTAGGGTTAGCGGTTTAGAATTAGGTTTAGGGATTAGGTGTCACAGTGATGACTAGGAGATAGGGTTAGAATTATGGGATAGCGGTTGTTCTCAGGAAATGGGTTATGCATTAACGTTAGGATAAGAGGTTAAAGTTAGGCGCACGGGGAGGTTTACGTGTTAAGGGGAGAAATAGGAACAGGGTTGGGTGTTATGTTCAGGGTTAGGGTTATCTGTTAAAGGTATTGTTTATGCTTAGCGCACGGGCCCTGTCTGCATTAGGCGGGCGGGGGGAGTTTAGGGGGCTGGGATTGTACCCGGGAACCCACTCTATCATACTCTGGGTATGGGCCCGTGGGTTTCATGCAGGACACAGTGGTAGAGCCTCCTTTCACGCATGGCATGGGAGGATTGCAGGCTTTCTAAACTCTAAGAAAGCAAGAAGTCTGAGAATTAGATTTAGGGTTAGGATTATGGTTAGGGTTAAGGATGAAGTTTAGTGTTAGGGTGAGGGCTTAGGGTTAGGGATTAGGGTTAGGGTTAAAGGTTATTCTTAGGTTTAACGGTTCCACTGTGGTTTAGGGTTGAGGTTTACGGTTAGGGTTAAGATGAGGGGTTAGGTTTTGGTACAGCGTTAGAGTTAAGTATTAGGTTTAGTGTTGAAGATTAGGATTAGGGTTAGGATTAAAGGTTAGCGTGAGAGTTAACGCTTAGGGTTAAGGTTAAGAGTTAGGGTTTAGGGTTAGGTTTAGGGTTAGTGTTAGTTTTAGGGTTAGAGTTATGTGCTATGGTTTGTGTCAGCAGTTAGGGTTAGGTTTACTGGTGACGGTTAGGGTTGCGTTTAGGGGTTAGCATTAGGGTTAGGGTTAAGGGACAGGATTAGGGTTAAGTGTTGGGAGTAGGTTGAGGGTTTAGTGTTAGGGTTATCATTAAGGATTAGGGTTAGGGTCAGGGTTAAATGCTTGGGTGCGGGTAATGGTTAGGGTCAGGGTTAATGTTCACGGATAGCGTTAGTGTTAAGGGTTACGGGTAGGTTTAGGGTTCAGGGTTAGAGTTAACATTAGGGCTTAAGGTTAGGATTAGGCGGTAGGTTCGATTTAGGGTTAGATCTAGGCGTTAGGGTAAGGGCTAGCGTTAGGGTTCAGAGATAGGGTTAGGTTTAATGCTTAGGATTAGGGTTAGGGTTTGGGGTTAAAGTAAGTGTTAGGGGTTAGGTTTAAGGATCAAAGGTTAGGGTTATTTTTAGCTGTAGTGTTAGGGTTAGGGATAAGGGATCCCATTAGCATTAAGGGTCTTCCTTACTGTAGGGTTAAGGGTTAGGCTTAGAGTTAAAGGTTAAGGTTAGGGTCAGTGTTAAGATTTAGGGTGAGGGTTAACGGTTAGGGTAAAGGTTAAGCGTTAGGGTTAGGGATTAGTGATTAGGGTTTTTGGTTAGTGTTAGGGTTAGCGGTTAGGAGTCAGAGTTTTATGAAGGGGTAAGGTTAGAATTAGGATTGGGGTTAGAGTTAGGGTGAGGTATAGGGGTTAGGTTTAGGGGTTAGTTTTAGGGTAAAAGGATAGGATTAGGGTTACGGGTTGGGCTTAGGTTTAGGGTTAAAGTTTACTGCTAGGGTTAGGGATAGGGTTCAGGCTTAGCTTTAGGGGTTCTGGTTAGGGTTAGGTGTTAGGTTAGTGTCAGGGTTAGGTCTAGTCGTGAGGGTAAGGTTTAGGGTTAGCTTTAAGAGCTAGGGTTAGGTTTAATGGTTAGGATTAGGATTAGGGTTAAGGGTTAGGGTAAGGCTAAGGGGTTAGGGTGAAGGGTTAGGGTCAAGGGTTAGGGTTTTTGTTAGGCATAGCGTTGGGGTTAGAAGTAAGGGTTACTGTCAGTGTTAGGGTTGTAGGTAGGGTTACGGTTAGGGTTAGCGGTTTAGAATTAGGTTTAGGGATTAGGTGTCACAGTGATGACTAGGAGATAGGGTTAGAATTATGGGATAGCGGTTGTTCTCAGGAAATGGGTTATGCATTAACGTTAGGATAAGAGGTTAAAGTTAGGCGCACGGGGAGGTTTACGTGTTAAGGGGAGAAATAGGAACAGGGTTGGGTGTTATGTTCAGGGTTAGGGTTATCTGTTAAAGGTATTGTTTATGCTTAGCGCACGGGCCCTGTCTGCATTAGGCGGGCGGGGGGAGTTTAGGGGGCTGGGATTGTACCCGGGAACCCACTCTATCATACTCTGGGTATGGGCCCGTGGGTTTCATGCAGGACACAGTGGTAGAGCCTCCTTTCACGCATGGCATGGGAGGATGGCAGGCTTTCTAAACTCTAAGAAAGCAAGAAGTGTGAGAATGAGATTTAGGGTTGGATTATGGTTAGGGTTCAGAATGAAGTTTAGTGTTAGGGTGAGGGCTTAGGCTTAGGTATTAGGGTTAGGGTTAAAGGTTACTCTTAGGTTTAACGGTTACACTTTGGTTTAGGGTTGAGTTTTAGGATTAGGGTTAAGATGAGGGGTTAGGTTATGGTACAGGGTTAGGGTTAAGTGTTAGGTTTAGGGTTGAAGATTGGGATTAGGTTTAGGATTAAAGGTTAGCGTGAGATTTAACGCTTAGGGTTAAGGTTAAGAGTTAGGGTTTAGGGTAAGGGTTAGGGATAGGGTTAGTTTTAGTTAGTTTAGTGCTATGGTTTGTGTTAGAGGTTAGGGTTAGGTTTACTGGTCACGGTTAGGGTTACGTTTAGGGGTTAGCATTAGGGTTAGGTTTAAGGGATATGATTAGGGATAAGTGTTGGGCTTAGGGTTAGGGTTTAGTGTTAGGGTTATCATTAAGGATTAAGGGTAGGGTCAGGGTTAAATGCTTGGGTGCGGGTAATGGTTAGGGTCAGGGTTAAGGTTGACGGATAGGGTTAGTGTTAAGGGTTACGGGTAGGTTTAGGGTTCAGGTTTAGAGTTAGCATTAGGGCTTAAGGTTAGGGTTAGGCGGTAGGTTAGATTTAGGGTTAGATCTAGGCGTTAGGGTAAGGGCTAGCCTTAGGGTTAAGAGGTAGGGTTAGGTTTAATGCTTAGGATTAGGGTTAGGGTTTGGGGTTAAAGTAAGTGTTAGGGGTTAGGTTTAAGGATCAAAGGTTAGGGTTATTTTTAGCTGTAGTGTTAGGGTTAGGGATAAGGGATCCCATTAGCATTAAGGGTCTTCCTTACTGTAGGGTTAAGGGTTAGGCTTAGAGTTAAAGGTTAAGGTTAGGGTCAGTGTTAAGATTTGGGGTCAGGGTTAACGGTTATGGTAAAGGTTAAGCGTTAGGGTTAGGGATTAGTGATTAGGGTTTTTGGTTAGTGTTAGGGTTAGCGGTTAGGAGTTAGTGTTTTATGAAGGGGTATGGTTAGAATTAGGATTGGGGTTAGAGTTATGGTGAGGTATAGGGGTTAGGTTTAGGGTAAAAGGATAGGATTAGGGTTACGGGTTGGGCTTAGGTTTAGGGTTAAAGTTTACTGCTAGGGTAAGGGATAGGGTTCAGGGTTAGCTTTAGGGGTTCTGGATAGTGTTAGGTGTTAGGTTAATGTCAGGGTTAGGTCTAGTCGTGAGGGTAAGGTTTAGGGTTAGCTT
>NW_027182900.1:612500-617500 GCF_041146395.1 Eulemur rufifrons | reverse complement strand
AAGGGCTAGCGTTAGGGTTCAGAGATAGGGTTAGGTTTAATGCTTAGGATTAGGGTTAGGGTTTGGGGTTAAAGTAAGTGTTAGGGGTTAGGTTTAAGGATCAAAGGTTAGGGTTATTTTTAGCTGTAGTGTTAGGGTTAGGGATAAGGGATCCCATTAGCATTAAGGGTCTTCCTTACTGTAGGGTTAAGGGTTAGGCTTAGAGTTAAAGGTTAAGGTTAGGGTCAGTGTTAAGATTTAGGGTGAGGGTTAACGGTTAGGGTAAAGGTTAAGCGTTAGGGTTAGGGATTAGTGATTAGGGTTTTTGGTTAGTGTTAGGGTTAGCGGTTAGGAGTCAGAGTTTTATGAAGGGGTAAGGTTAGAATTAGGATTGGGGTTAGAGTTAGGGTGAGGTATAGGGGTTAGGTTTAGGGGTTAGTTTTAGGGTAAAAGGATAGGATTAGGGTTACGGGTTGGGCTTAGGTTTAGGGTTAAAGTTTACTGCTAGGGTTAGGGATAGGGTTCAGGCTTAGCTTTAGGGGTTCTGGTTAGGGTTAGGTGTTAGGTTAGTGTCAGGGTTAGGTCTAGTCGTGAGGGTAAGGTTTAGGGTTAGCTTTAAGAGCTAGGGTTAGGTTTAATGGTTAGGATTAGGATTAGGGTTAAGGGTTAGGGTAAGGCTAAGGGGTTAGGGTGAAGGGTTAGGGTCAAGGGTTAGGGTTTTTGTTAGGCATAGCGTTGGGGTTAGAAGTAAGGGTTACTGTCAGTGTTAGGGTTGTAGGTAGGGTTACGGTTAGGGTTAGCGGTTTAGAATTAGGTTTAGGGATTAGGTGTCACAGTGATGACTAGGAGATAGGGTTAGAATTATGGGATAGCGGTTGTTCTCAGGAAATGGGTTATGCATTAACGTTAGGATAAGAGGTTAAAGTTAGGCGCACGGGGAGGTTTACGTGTTAAGGGGAGAAATAGGAACAGGGTTGGGTGTTATGTTCAGGGTTAGGGTTATCTGTTAAAGGTATTGTTTATGCTTAGCGCACGGGCCCTGTCTGCATTAGGCGGGCGGGGGGAGTTTAGGGGGCTGGGATTGTACCCGGGAACCCACTCTATCATACTCTGGGTATGGGCCCGTGGGTTTCATGCAGGACACAGTGGTAGAGCCTCCTTTCACGCATGGCATGGGAGGATGGCAGGCTTTCTAAACTCTAAGAAAGCAAGAAGTGTGAGAATGAGATTTAGGGTTGGATTATGGTTAGGGTTCAGAATGAAGTTTAGTGTTAGGGTGAGGGCTTAGGCTTAGGTATTAGGGTTAGGGTTAAAGGTTACTCTTAGGTTTAACGGTTACACTTTGGTTTAGGGTTGAGTTTTACGATTAGGGTTAAGATGAGGGGTTAGGTTATGGTACAGGGTTAGGGTTAAGTGTTAGGTTTAGGGTTGAAGATTGGGATTAGGTTTAGGATTAAAGGTTAGCGTGAGATTTAACGCTTAGGGTTAAGGTTAAGAGTTAGGGTTTAGGGTAAGGGTTAGGGATAGGGTTAGTTTTAGTTAGTTTAGTGCTATGGTTTGTGTTAGAGGTTAGGGTTAGGTTTACTGGTCACGGTTAGGGTTACGTTTAGGGGTTAGCATTAGGGTTAGGTTTAAGGGATAGGATTAGGGATAAGTGTTGGGCTTAGGGTTAGGGTTTAGTGTTAGGGTTATCATTAAGGATTAAGGGTAGGGTCAGGGTTAAATGCTTGGGTGCGGGTAATGGTTAGGGTCAGGGTTAAGGTTGACGGATAGGGTTAGTGTTAAGGGTTACGGGTAGGTTTAGGGTTCAGGTTTAGAGTTAGCATTAGGGCTTAAGGTTAGGGTTAGGCGGTAGGTTAGATTTAGGGTTAGATCTAGGCGTTAGGGTAAGGGCTAGCCTTAGGGTTAAGAGGTAGGGTTAGGTTTAATGCTTAGGATTAGGGTTAGGGTTTGGGGTTAAAGTAAGTGTTAGGGGTTAGGTTTAAGGATCAAAGGTTAGGGTTATTTTTAGCTGTAGTGTTAGGGTTAGGGATAAGGGATCCCATTAGCATTAAGGGTCTTCCTTACTGTAGGGTTAAGGGTTAGGCTTAGAGTTAAAGGTTAAGGTTAGGGTCAGTGTTAAGATTTGGGGTCAGGGTTAACGGTTATGGTAAAGGTTAAGCGTTAGGGTTAGGGATTAGTGATTAGGGTTTTTGGTTAGTGTTAGGGTTAGCGGTTAGGAGTTAGTGTTTTATGAAGGGGTATGGTTAGAATTAGGATTGGGGTTAGAGTTATGGTGAGGTATAGGGGTTAGGTTTAGGGTAAAAGGATAGGATTAGGGTTACGGGTTGGGCTTAGGTTTAGGGTTAAAGTTTACTGCTAGGGTAAGGGATAGGGTTCAGGGTTAGCTTTAGGGGTTCTGGATAGTGTTAGGTGTTAGGTTAATGTCAGGGTTAGGTCTAGTCGTGAGGGTAAGGTTTAGGGTTAGCTTTAAGAGCTAGGGTTAGGTTTAATGGTTAGGATTAGGATTAGGGTTAAGGGTTAGGGTAAGGCTTAGGAGTTTGGGTGAAGGGTTAGGGTCAAGGGTTAGGGTTTTTGTTAGGCATAGCGTTGGGGTTAGAAGTAAGGGTTACTGTCAGTGTTAGGGTTGTAGGTAGGGTTACGGTTAGGGTTAGCGGGTTAGAATTAGGGTTAGGGATTAGGTGTCACAGTGATGACTAGGAGATAGGGTTAGAATTATGGGATAGGGGTTGTTCTCAGGAAATGGGTTATGCATTAACGTTAGGATAAGAGGTTAATGTTAGGCGCACGGTGAAGTTTACGTGTTAAGGGGAGAAATAGGAACAGGATTGGGTTGTTATGTTCAGGGTTAGGGTTATCTGTTAAAGGTATTGTTTATGCTTAGCGCACGGGCCCTGTCTGCATTAGGCGGGCGGGGGGAGATTAGGGGGCTGGGATTGTACCCGGGAACCCACTCTATCATACTCTGGGTATGGGCCCGTGGGTTTCATGCAGGACACAGTGGTAGAGCCTCCTCTCACGCATGGCATGGGAGGATGGCAGGCTTTCTAAACTCTAAGAAAGCAAGAAGTCTGAGAATTAGATTTAGGGTTAGGATTATGGTTAGGGTTAAGGATGAAGTTTAGTGTTAGGGTGAGGGCTTAGGGTTAGGGATTAGGGTTAGGGTTAAAGGTTACTCTTAGGTTTAACGGTTACACTTTGGTTTAGGGTTGAGGTTTACGGTTAGGGTTAAGATGAGGGGTTAGGGTTTGGTAAAGGGTTAGGGTTAAGTGTTAGGATTAGGGTTGAAGATTAGGATTAGGGTTAGGATTAAAGGTTAGCGTGAGAGTTAACGCTTAGGGTTAAGGTTAAGAGTTAGGGTTTAGGGTTAGGGTTAGGGTTAGTTTTAGGGTTAGAGTTATGTGCTATGGTTTGTGTTAGAGGTTAGGGTTAGGTTTACTGGTCACAGTTAGGGTTACGTTTAGGGGGTAGCATTAGGGTTAGGGTTAGGGTTAAGGGATAGGATTAGGGATAAGTGTTGGGCTTAGGGTTAGGGTTTAGTGTTAGGGTTATCATTAAGGATTAGGGGTAGGGTCAGGGTTAAATGCTTGGGTGCGGGTAATGGTTAGGGTCAGGGTTAAGGTTCACGGATAGGGTTAGTTAAGGGTTACGGGTAGGTTTAGGGTTCAGGGTTAGAGTTAGCATTAGGGCTTAAGGTTAGGATTAGGCGGTAGGTTAGATTTAGGGTTAGATCTAGGCCTTAGGGTAAAGGCTAGCGTTAGGGTTAAGAGATAGGGTTAGGTTTAATGCTTAGGATTAGGGTTAGGGTTTGGGGTTAAAGTAAGTGTTAGGGGTTAGGTTTAAGGATCAAAGGTTAGGGTTATTTTTAGCTGTAGTGTTAGGGTTAGGGATAAGGGATCCCAATAGCATTAAGGGTCTTCCTTACTGTAGGGTTAAGGGTTAGGCTTAGAGTTAAAGTTTAAGGTTAGAGTCAGTATTAAGATTTAGGGTGAGGGTTAACGGTTAGGGTAAAGGTTAAGCGTAAGGGTTAGGCATTAGTGATTAGGGTTTTTGGTTAGTGTTAGGGTTAGCGATTAGGAGTTAGTGTTTTATGAAGGGGTATGGTTAGAATTAGGATTGTGGTTAGAGTTAGGGTGAGGTATAGGGGTTAGGTTTAGGGGTTAGTTTTAGGTTAAAAGGATAGGATTAGGGTTTCGGGTTGGGCTTAGGTTTAGGGTTAAAGTTACTGCTAGGGTTAGCGATAGGTTTCAGGGTTACCATTAGGGGTTCTGCTTAGGGTTAGGTGTTAGGTTAGTGTCAGGGTTAGGTCTAGTCGTGAGGGTAAGGTTTAGGGTTAGCTTTAAGAGCTAGGGTTAGGTTTAATGGTTAGGATTAGGATTAGGGTTAAGGGTTAGGGTAAGTCTTAGGGGTTAGGGTGAAGGGATAGGGTCAAGGGTTAGGGTTTTTGTTAGGCATAGCGTTGGGGTTAGAAGTAAGGGTTACTGTCAGTGTTAGGGTTGTAGGTAGGGTTACGGTTAGGGTTAGCGGTTTAGAATTAGGGTTAGGGATTAGGTGTCACAGTGATGACTAGGAGATAGGGTTAGAATTATGGGATAGGGGTTGTTCTCAGGAAATGTGTTATGCATTAACGTTAGGATAAGAGGTTAAAGTTAGGCGCACGGTGAGGTTTACGTGTTAAGGGGAGAAATAAGAACAGGGTTGGGTGTTATGTTCAGGGTTAGGGTTATCTGTTAAAGGTATTGTTTATGCTTAGCGCACGGGCCCTGTCTGCATTGGGCGGGCGGGGGGAGTTTAGGGGGCTGGGATTGTACCCGGGAACCCACTCTATCATACTCTGGGTATGGGCCCGTGGGTTTCATGCAGGACGCAGTGGTAGAGCCTCCTTTCACGCATGGCATGGGAGGATTGCAGGCTTTCTAAACTCTAAGAAAGCAAGAAGTCTGAGAATTAGATTTAGGGTTAGGATTCTGGTTAGGGTTAAGGATGAAGTTTAGTGTTAGGGTGAGGGCTTAGGGTTAGGG
>NW_027182900.1:595000-597500 GCF_041146395.1 Eulemur rufifrons | reverse complement strand
TAGGGGTAGGGTTAGGGATTAGGGTTAGTGTTAGGGGTAGGGGTAGGGGTAGGGTTAGGGGTTAGGGTTAGGGGTAGGGTTAGGGTTAGGGGTTAGGGTTAGGGTAAGGGTAAGTGTAAGGGTTAGGGTAAGGGTTAGGGGTTAGGGTTACGGTTAGGGTTTAGGGGTTAGGGTTAGGGGTTAGGGTTAGGGTCAGGGTTCGTGTTAGGGGTTAGTGTTAGGGGTTAGGGTTAGGGTTAGGGTCAGGGTCAGGGGTTAGGGTTAGGGTTAGGTGTTAGGGTTATGGTTAGGGTTTAGGGGTTAGGGTTAGGGGTTAGGGTTAGGGTTAGGGGTTAGGGTTAGGGTTAGGGCTCGGGCTAGGGCTAGGCCTAGGGTTAGGGTTAGGGGTTACGGTTAGGGCTAGGGCTAAGGCTAGGGTTTAGGGTTAGGGTTAGGGGTTAGGGGTTAGGGTTAGGGGTTAGGGTTAGGTTTAGGGGTAGGGTTAGGGTTAGGGGTTAGGGTTAGGGGTTAGGGTTAGGGTTAAGGGTTAGGGTTAGGGTTACGGGTTAGTGTTAGGGGTTAGGGTTAGGGCTAGGGTTAGGGTTTAGGGTTAGGGTTAGGGGTTAGGGTTAGGGTTAGGGGTTAGGGTTAGGGTTTGGGTTAGGGTTTGGGTTAGGGTTAGGGTTAGGGGTTAGGGTTAGGGGTTAGGGTTAGGGTTAGGGTTTGGGTTAGGGGTTAGGGTTAGGGTTTAGGGTTAGGGTTAAGGGTTAGGGTTAGGGGTTACGGTTAGGGTCAGGGGTTAGGGTTAGGGGTTAGGGTTAGGGTTAGGATTAGGGTAGGGGTTAGGGGTTAGGGTTAGGGTTTGGGTTAGGGTTAGGCTTAGGGGTTAGGGTTAGGGTTATGGGCTAGGGTTAGGGTTGGGTTAGGGTTAGGGTTAAGGGTTAGGGGTTAGGGTTAGGGTTACGGTTAGGTTCGTGTTAGGGGTAGGGTTAGGGTTAGGGTTAAGCGTTAGGGTTATGGTTAGGGTTAGGGGTTATGGTTAGGGTTAGGGGTTAGGGTTAGGGTTAGGGTTGGGTTAGGGTTAGGGTTATGGGTTAGGGTTAGGGTTAGCGTTGGGTTGGGGTTGGGGTTGGGGTTAGGGGTAGGGGTAGGGTAAGGTGTAGGGGTATGGTTATGGTTAGGGTTAGGGTAGGGGTTAGGGTTAGGGGTTAGGGGTTAGGGTTAGGGTTAGGGATAGGGTAGGGTAGGATAGGGTTAGGGGTTGGGTTAGGGGTTAGGGTTAGGTTAGGGTAAGGGTTAGGGTTAGGGGTTAGGGCTAGGGATAGGGCTAGGGCTAGGGCTAGGAATTAGGTTTAGGGTTAGGGGTTAGGGTTAGGGTTAGGGGTTAGGGCTAGGGCTAGGGCTAGGGTTAGGGTCAGGGTCAGGGTCAGGGGTCAGGGTCAGGGTCAGGGGTTAGGGTTAGGGGTTAGGGTTAGGGGTTAGAGTTAGGGTAGGGGTTAGGGGTTAGTGTTAGGGGTTAGGGTTAGGGTTAGGGATTAGGGTTAGGGTAAGGGTAAGGGTAAGGGTTAGGGTTTAAGGTTAGGGTTAGGGTTTGGGGTTAGGGTTAGGGTTAGGGGTTAGAGTTAGGGTTAGGGTTAGGGTCAGGGTTCGGGTTACGGGTTTGGGTTAGGGGTTAGGGTTAGGGTTAGTGTCAGGGTCAGGGTCAGGGGTTAGGGTTAGGTTTAGGGGTTAGGGTTAGGAGTTAGGGGTTAGGGTTAAGGTCAGGGTCAGGGTCAGGGGTTAGGGTTAGGGTTAGGGGTTAAGGTTACGGTTAGGGTTTAGGGGTTAGGGTTAGGGGTTAGGGTTAGTGTTAGGGGTTAGGGTTAGGGTTAGGGCTCGGGCTAGGGCTAGTCCTAGGGTTAGGGTTAGGGGTTAGTTTAAGGGCTAGGGCTAGGGCTAGGGGTTAGGGTTAGGGTTAGGGGTTAGGGTTAGGGTTAGGGGTAGGGTTAGGGTTAGGGGTTAGGGTTAGGGTTAGGGGTTAGGGTTAGGGGTTAGGGTTAGGGTTAAGAGTTAGGGTTAGGGTTAGGGGTTAGGGTTAGGGGTTAGGGTTAGGGCTAGGGTTAGGGTTAGGTTTTAGGGTTAGGGTTAGGGGTTAGGGTTAAGGTTAGGGGTTAGGGTTAGGGTTTGGGTTAGGGTTTGGGTTAGGGTTAGGGTTAGGGTTAGGGGTTAGGGTTAGGATTAGGGTTGGTGTTAGGGTTAGGGGTTAGGGTTAGGATTAGGGGTTAGTTTTACGGGTTAGGGTTAGGGTTAGGATTAGGGTAGGGAATAGGTGTTAGGGTTAGGGTTTGGGTTAGGGTTAGGGTTAGGGGTTAGGTTTAGGGTTAGGGGTTAGGGTTAGGGTTAGGGTTGGGGTTAGGTGTTAGGGTTGGGGTTAGGGTTAGGGTTAGGGGTTGGAGTTAGGGTTAGGGGTTAAGGTTAGGGTTAGGGGTTAGGGTTAGGGGTAGGGGTACGGTTAGGGTCAGGGTTAGGTGTTAGGGTTAGG
>NW_027182900.1:555000-570000 GCF_041146395.1 Eulemur rufifrons | reverse complement strand
GTTAGAATTAGGATTGGGGTTAGAGTTAGGGTGAGGTATAGGGGTTAGGTTTAGGGGTTAGTTTTAGGGTAAAAGGATAGGATTAGGGTTACGGGTTGGGCTTAGGTTTAGGGTTAAAGTTTACTGCTAGGGTTAGGGATAGGTTTCAGGGTTAGCTTTAGGGGTTCTGGTTAGGGTTAGGTGTTAGGTTAGTGTCAGCGTTAGGTCTAGTCATGAGGGTAAGGTTTAGGGTTAGCTTTAAGAGCTAGGGTTAGGTTTAATGGTTAGGATTAGGATTAGGGTTAAGGGTTAGGGTAAGGCTTAGGGGTTAGGGTGAAGGGTTGGGTTTTTGTTAGGCATAGCGTTGGGGTTAGAAGTAAGGGTTACTGTCAGTGTCAGGGTTGTAGGTAGGGTTACGGTTAGGGTTAGCGGTTTAGAATTAGGGTTAGGGATTAGGTGTCACAGTGATGACTAGGAGATAGGGTTAGAATTATGGGATAGGGGTTGTTCTCAGGAAATGGGTTATGCATTAACGTTAGGATAAGAGGTTAAAGTTAGGCGCACGGTGAGGTTTACGTGTTAAGGGGAGAAATAGGAACAGGGTTGGGTGTTATGTTCAGGGTTAGGGTTATCTGTTAAAGGTATTGTTTATGCTTAGGGCACGGGCCCTGTCTGCATTGGGCGGGCGGGGGGAGTTTAAGGGGCTGGGATTGTACCCGGGAACCCACTCTATCATACTCTGGGTATGAGCCCATGGGTTTCATGCAGGACGCAGAGGTAGAGCCTCCTTTCACGCATGGCATGGGAGGATTGCAGGCTTTCTAAACTCTAAGAAAGCAAGAAGTCTGAGAATTAGATTTAGGGTTAGGATTATGGTTAGGGTTAAGGATGAAGTTTAGTGTTAGGGTGAGGGCTTAGGGTTAGGGATTAGGGTTAGGGTTAAAGGTTACTCTTAGGTTTAATGGTTACACTTTGGTATAGGGTTGAGGTTTACCGTTAGAGTTAAGATGAGGGTTTAGGGTTTGGTACAGGGTTAGGGTTAAGTGTTAGGTTTAGGTTTGAAGATTAGGATTAGGGTTAGGGTTAAAGGTTAGCGTGAGAGTTAACGCTTAGCGTTAAGTTTAAGAGTTAGGGTTTAGGGTTAGGGATAGGGTTAGGGTTAGTTTTAGGGTTAGAGTTATGTGCTACGCTTTGTGTTAGAGGTTAGGGTTAGGTTTACTGGTCACGGTTAGGGTTACGTTTAGGGGGTAGCATTAGGGTTAGGGTTAGGGTTAAGGGATAGGATTAGGGATAAGTGTTGGGCTTAGGGTTAGGGTTTAGTGTTAGGGTTAGCATTAAGGATTAGGGTTAGGGTCAGGGTTAAATGCTTGGGTGCGGGTAATGGTTAGGGTCAGGGTTAAGGTTCACGGATAGGGTTAGTGTTAAGGGTTACGGGTAGGTTTAGGGTTCAGGGTTAGAGTTAGCATTATGGCTTAAGCTTAGGATTAGGCGGTAGGTTAGACTTAGGGTTAGATCTAGGCGTTATGGTAAGGGCTAACGTTAGGGTTAAGAGATAGGGTTAGGTTTCATGCTTAGGATTAGGGTTAGGGTTTGGGGTTAAAGTAAGTGTTAGGGGTTAGATTTCAGGATCCAAGGTTAGGGTTATTTTTAGCTGTAGTGTTAGGGTTAGGGATAAGGGATCCCATTAGCATTAAGGGTCTTCCTTACTGTAGGATTAAGGGTTAGGCTTAGAGTTAAAGGTTAAGGTTAGGGTCAGTGTTGAGATTTAGAGTTAGGGTTAACAGTTAGGGTAAAGGTTAAGCGTTAGGGTTAGGGATTAGTGATTAGGGTTTTTGGTTAGTGTTAGGGTTAGCGGTTAGGAGTTAGTGTTTTATGAAGGGGTATGGTTAGAATTAGGAATGGGGTTAGATTTAGGGTGAGGTTTAGGTGTTAGGTTTAGTGGTTAGTTTTAGGGTAAAAGGATAGGATTAGGGTTACGGGTTGGGCTTAGGTTTAGGGTTAAAGTTTACTGCTAGGGTTAGGGATAGGGTTAAGGGTTAGCTTTAGGGGTTCTGGTTAGGGTTAGATGTTAGGTTAC
The DNA here is from genome assembly GCF_041146395.1 of Eulemur rufifrons. Classification (NCBI taxonomy): domain Eukaryota; kingdom Metazoa; phylum Chordata; class Mammalia; order Primates; family Lemuridae; genus Eulemur; species Eulemur rufifrons. Next base: position 567,944 of record NW_027182900.1, on the reverse strand, counting down.
TGTCAGGGTTAGGTCTAGTCGTGAGGGTAAGGTTTAGGGTCAGCTTTAAGAGCTAGGGTTAGGTTTAATGGTTAGGATTAGGATTAGGGTTAAGGGTTAGGGTAAGGCTTAGGGGTTAGGGTGAAGGGTTAGGGTCAAGGGTTAGGGTTTTTGTTAGGCATAGCGTTGGGGTTAGATGTAAGGGTTACTGTCAGTGTTAGGGTTGTAGATAGGGTTACGGTTAGGGTATCGGTTTAGAATTAGGGTTAGGGATTAGGTGTCACAGTGATGACTAGGAGATAGGGTTAGAATTATGGGATAGGGGTTGTTCTCAGGAAATGGGTTATGCATTAACGTTAGGATAAGAGGTTAAAGTTAGGCGCACGGTGAGGTTTACGTGTTAAGGGGAGAAATAGGAACAGGGTTGGGTGTTATGTTCAGGGTTAGGGTTATCTGTTAAAGGTATTTTTTATGCTTAGCGCACGGGCCCTGTCTCCATTATGCGGGCGGGGGGAGTTTAGGGGGCTGGGATTGTACCAGGAAACCCACTCTGTCATACTCTGGGTATGGGCCCGTGGGTTTCATGCAGGACACAGTGGTAGAGCCTCCTTTCACGCATGGCATGGGAGGATTGCAGGCTTTCTAAACTCTAAGAAAGCAAGAAGTCTGAGAATGAGATTTAGGGTTGGATTATGGTTAGGGTTAAGGATGAAGTTTAGTGTTAGGGTGAGGGCTTAGGGTTAGGGATTAGGGTTAGGGTTAAAGATTACTCTTAGGTTTAACGGTTACACTTTGGTTTAGGTTTGAGGTTTACGGTTAGGGTTAAGATGAGGGGTTAGGGTTTGGTACAGGGTTAGGGTTAAGTGTTAGGTTTAGGGTTGAAGATTAGGATTAGGGTTAGGATTAAAGGTTAGCGTGAGAGTTAATGCTTAGGGTTAAGGTTAAGAGTTAGGGTTTAGGGTTAGGGTTAGGGTTAGGGTTCGTTTTAGGGTTAGAGTTATGTACTATGGTTTGTGTTAGAGGTTAGGGTTAGGTTTACTGGTCACGGTGAGGGTTACGTTTAGGGGTTAGCATTAGGGTTAGGGTTAAGGGATAGGATTAGGTTTAAGTGTTGGCCTTAGGGTTAGGGTTTAGTGTTAGGGTTAGCATTAAGTATTAGGGTTAGGGTCAGGGTTAAATGCTTGGGTGCGGGTAATGGGTAGGGTCAGGGTTAAGGTTCACGGATAGGTTTAGTGATAAGGGTTACGGGTAGGTTTAGGGTTCAGGGTTAGAGTTAGCATTAGGCCTTAAGATTAGGATTAGGCGGTAGGTTAGATTTAGGGTTAGATCCAGGCGTTAGGGTAAGGGCTAGGATTAGGGTTAAGAGATAGGGTTAGGTTTAATGCTTAGGATTAGGGTTAGGGTTTAGGGTTAAAGTAAGTATTAGGGGTTAGGTTTAAGGATCCAAGGTTAGGGTTATTTTTAGCTGTAGTGTTAGGGTTAGGGATAAGGGAACCCATTAGCATTAAGGGTCTTCCTTACTGTAGGGTTAAGGGTTAGGCTTAGAGTTAAAGGTTAAGGTTAGGGTCAGTGTTAAGATTTAGGGTGAGGGTTAACGGTTAGGGTAAAGGTTAAGCGTTAGGGTTAGGGATTAGTGATTAGGGTTTCTGGTTAGTGTTAGGGTTAGCGGTTAGGAGTTAGTGTTTTATGAAGAGGTATGGTTAGAATTAGGATTGGGGTTAGAGTTAGGGTGAGGTATAGGGGTTAGGTTTAGGGGTTAGTTTTAGGGTAAAAGGATAGGATTAGGGTTACGGGTTGGGCTTAGGTTTAGGGTTAAAGTTTACTGCTAGGGTTAGGGATAGGGTTCAGGCTTAGCTTTAGGGGTTCTGGTTAGGGTTAGTTGTTAGGTTAGTGTCAGGGTTAGGTCTAGTCGTGAGGGTTAGGTTTAGGGTTAGCTTTAAGAGCTAGGGTTAGGTTTAATGGTTAGGATTAGGATTAGGGTTAAGGGTTAGGGTAAGGCTTAGGGGTTAGGGTGAAGGGTTAGGGTCAAGGGTTAGGGTTTTTGTTAGGCATAGCGTTGGGGTTAGAAGTAAGGGTTACTGTCAGTGTTAGGGTTGTAGGTAGGGTTACGGTTAGGGTTAGCGGTTTAGAATTAGGGTTAGGCATTAGGTGTCACAGTGATGACTAGGAGATAGGGTTATTATTATGGGATAGGGGTTTTTCTCAGGAAAAGGGTTATGCATTAACGTTAGGATAAGAGGTTAAAGTTAGGCGCACGGTGAGGTTTACGTGTTAAGGGGAGAAAGAGGAACAGGGTTGGGTGTTATGTTCAGGGTTAGGGTTATCTGTTAAAGGTATTGTTTATGCTTAGCGCACGGGCCCTGTCTGCATTAGGTGGGCGGGGGGAGTTTAGGGGGCTGGGATTGTACCCGGGAACCCACTCTATCATACTCTGGGTATGGGCCCGTGGGTTTCATGCATGACACAGTGGTAGAGCCTCCTTTCACGCATGGCATGGGAGGATGGCAGGCTTTCTAAACTCTAAGAAAGCAAGAAGTCTGAGAATTAGATTTAGGGGTAGGATTATGGTTAGGGTTAAGGATGAAGTTTAGTGTTAGGGTGAGGGCTTAGTGTTAGGGATTAGGGTTAGGGTTAAAGGCTACTCTTAGGTTTAACCACTACAGTTTGGTTTAGGGTTGAGGTTTACGGTTAGGGTTTAGATGAGGGGTTAGTGTTTGGTACAGGGTTAGGGTTAAGTGTTAGGTTTAGGGTTGAAGATTAGCATTAGGGTTAGGATTAAAGGTTAGCATGAGAGTTAACGCTTAGGGTTAAGGTTAAGAGTTAGGGTTTAGGGTTAGGGTTGGGGTTAGGTTTAGTTTTAGGGTTAGAGTTATGTGCTATGGTTTGTGTTAGAGGTTAAGGTTAGGTTTACAGGTCACGGTTAGGGTTACGTTTAGGGGTTTGCGTTAGGGTTAGGGTTAAGGGATAGGATTAGGGTTAAGTGTTGGGCTTAGGGTTAGGGTTTAGTCTTAGTGTTATCACTAAGGATTAGGGGTAGGGTCAGGGTTAAATGCTTGGGTGCGGGTAATGGTTAGGGTCAGGTATAAGGTTCACGGATAGGGTTAGTGTTAAGGGTTACGGGTAGGTTTAGGGTTCAGGGTTAGAGTTAGCATTAGGGCTTAAGGTTAGGATTAGGCGGTAGGTTAGATTTAGGGTTAGATCTAGGCGTTAGGGTAAGGGCTAGCGTTAGGGTTCAGAGATAGGGTTAGGTTTAATGCTTAGGATTAGGGTTAGGGTTTGGGGTTAAAGTAAGTGTTAGGGGTTAGGTTTAAGGATCCAAGGTTAGGGTTATTTTTGCTGTAGTGTTAGGGTTAGGGATAAGGGAACCCATTAGCATTAAGGGTCTTCCTTACTGTAGGCTTAAGGGTTAGGCTTAGAGTTAAAGGTTAAGGTTAGGGTCAGTGTTAAGATTTAGGGTGAGGGTTAACGGTTAGGGTAAAGGTTAAGTGTTAGGGTTAGGGATTAGTGATTAGGGTTTTTGGTTAGTGTTAGTTTAGTGGTTAGTGTTTTATGAAGGGGTATGGTTAGAATTAGGATTGGGGTTAGAGTTAGGGTGAGGTATAGGGGTTAGGTTTAGGGATTAGTTTTAGGGTAAACGGATAGGATTAGGGTTACGGGTTGGGCTTAGGTTTAGGGTTAAAGTTTACTGCTAGGGTTAGGGATAGGGTTCAGGGTTAGCTTTAGGGGTTCTGGTGAGGGTTAAGTGTTAGGTTAGTGTCAGGGTTAGGTCTAGTCGTGAGGGTAAGGTTTAGGGTTAGCTTTAAGAGCTAGAGTTAGGTTTAATGGTTAGGATTAGGATTAGGGTTAAGGGTTAGGGTAAGTCTTAGGGGTTAGGGTAAAGGGTTAGGGTCAAGGGTTAGGGTTTTTGTTAGGCATAGCGTTGGGGTTAGAAGTAAGGGTTACTGTCAGTGTTAGGGTTGTAGGTAGGGTTACGGTTAGGGTTAGCGGTTTGGAATTAGGGTTAGGGATTAGGTGTCACAGTGATGACTAGGAGATAGGGTTAGAATTATGGGATAGGGGTTGTTCTCAGGAAATGGGTTATGCATTAACGTTAGGATAAGAGGTTAAAGTTAGGCGCACGGTGAAGTTTACGTGTTAAGGGGAGAAATAGGAACAGGGTTGGGTGTTATGTTCAGGGTTAGGGTTATCTGTTAAAGGTATTTTTTATGCTTAGCGCACGGGCCCTGTCTGCATTAGGCGGGCGGGGGGGCGTTTTGGGGGCTGGGATTGTACCCGGGAACCCACTCTATCATACTCTGGGTATGGGCCCGTGGGTTTCATACAGGACACAGTGGTAGAGCCTCCTTTCACGCATGGCATGGGAGGATTGCAGGCTTTCTAAACTCTAAGAAAGCAAGAAGTCTGAGAATTAGATTTAGGGTTAGGATTATGGTTAGGGTTAAGGATGAAGTTTAGTGTTAGGGTGATTGCTTAGTGTTAGGGATTAGGGTTAGGGTTAAAGGTTACTCTTAGGTTTAACTGTTACACTTTGGTTTAGGGTTGAGGTTTACGGTTAGGGTTAAGATGAGGGGTTAGGGTTTGGTACAGGGTTAGGGTTAAGTGTAAGGTTTAGGGTTGAAGATTAGGATTAGGGTTAGGATTATAGGATAGCGTGAGAGTTAACGCTTAGTGTTAAGGTTAAGAGTTAGGGTTTAGTGTTAGGTTTAGGGTTAGGGTTAGTTTTAGGTTTAGAGTTATGTGCTATGGTTTGTGTTAGAGGTTAGGGTTAGGTTTACTGGTGCCGGTTAGGGTTAAGTTTAGGGGTTAGCATTAGGGTTAGGGTTAGGGTTAAGGTTAAGGGATAGGATTACGGTTAAGTGTTGGCCTTAGGGTTAGGGTTTAGTGTTAGGGTTATCATTAAGGACTAGGGGTAGGGTCAGGGTTAAATGCCTGGGTTCGGGTAATGGTTAGGGTCAGGGTTAAGGTTCACGGATAGGGTTAGTGTTAAGGGTTACGGGTAGGTTTAGGGTTCAGGGTTAGAGTTAGCATTAGGGCTTAAGGTTAGGATTAGGCGGTAGGTTCGATTTAGGGTTAGATCTAGGCGTTCGGGTAAGGGCTAGCGTTAGGGTTAAGAGATAGGGTTAGGTTTAATGCTTAGGATTAGGGTTAGGATTTGGGGTTAAAGTAAGTGTTAGGGGTTAGGTTTAAGGATGAAAGGTTACTGTTATTTTTAGCTGTAGTGTTAGGGTTACGGAAAAGGGATCCCATTAGCATTAAGGGTCTTCCTTACTGTAGTGTTAAGGGTTAGGCTTAGAGTTAAAGGTTAAGGTTAGGGTCAGTGTTAAGATTTAGGGTGAGGGTTAACGGTTAGGGTAAAGGTTAAGCGTTAGGGTTAGGGATTAGTGATTAGGGTTTTTGGTTAGTGTTAGGGTTAGCGGTTAGGAGTTAGTGTTTTATGAAGGGGTATGGTTAGAATTAGGATTGGGGTTAGAGTTAGGGTGAGGTATAGGGGTTAGGTTTAGGGATTAGTTTTAGGGTAAAAGGATAGGATTAGGGTTACGGGTTGGGCTTAGGTTTAGGGTTAAAGTTTACTGCTAGGGTTAGGGATAGGGTTCAGGCTTAGCTTTAGGGGTTCTTCTTAGGGTTAGGTGTTAGGTTAGTGTCAGGGTTAGGTCTAGTTGTGAGGGCAAGGTTCAGGGTTATCTTTAAGAGCTAGGGTTAGGTTTAATGGTTAGGATTAGGATTAGGGTTAAGGGTTAGGGTAAGGCTTAGGGGTGAGGGTGAAGGGTTAGGGTCAAGGGTTAGGGTTATTGTTAGGCATAGCGTTGGGGTTAGAAGTAAGGGTTACTGTCAGTGTTAGGGTTGTAGGTAGGGTTACGGTTAGGGTTAGCGGTTTAGAATTAGGGTTAGGGATTAGGTGTCACAGTGATGACTAGGAGATAGGGTTAGAATTATGGGATAGGGGTTGTTCTCAGGAAATGGGTTATGCATTAACGTTAGGATAAGAGGTTAAAGTTAGGCGCACGGTGAGGTTTACGTGTTAAGGGGAGAAATAGGAACAGGGTTGGGTGTTATGTTCAGGGTTAGGGTTATCTGTTAAAGGTATTCTTTATGCTTAGCGCACGGGCCCTGTCTGCATTAGGCGGGCGGGGGGAGTTTAGGGGATTGGGATTGTACCCGGGAACCCACTCTATCATACTCTGGGTATGGGCCCGTGGGTTTCATGCAGGACACAGTGGTAGAGCCTCCTTTCACGCATGGCATGGGAGGATTGCAGGCTTTCTAAACTCTAAGAAACAAGAAGTCTGAGAATTAGATTTAGGGTTAGGATTATGGTTAGGGTTAAGGATGAAGTTTAGTGTTAGGGTGAGGGCTTAGGGTTAGGGCTTAGGGTTAGGGTTAAAGGTTACTCTTAGCTTTAACGGTTACACTTTTTTTTAGGGTTGAGGTTTACGGTTAGGGTTAAGATGAGGGGTTAGGGTTTGGTACAGGGTTAGGGTTAAGTGTTAGGTTTAGGGTTGAAGATTAGGGTTACGGTTAGGATTAAAGGTTAGCGTGAGAGTTAACGCTTAGGGTTAAGCTTAAGAATTAGGGGTTAGGTTTAGGTTTAGGGTTAGTTTTAGGGTTAGAGTTATGTGCTATGGTTTGTGTTAGAGGTTAGGGTTAGGTTTACTGGTCACGGTGAGGGTTACGTTTCGGGGTTAGCATTAGGGTTAGGGTTAAGGCATACGATTAGGGTTAAGTGTTGGGAGTAGGGTGAGGGTTTAGTGTTAGGGTTATCATTAAGGATTAGGGGTAGGGTCAGGGTTAAATGCTTGGTTGCGGGTAATGGTTAGGGTCAGGGTTAAGGTTCACGGATAGGGTTAGTGTTAAGGGTTACGGGTAGGTTTAGGGTTCAGGGTTAGAGTTAGCATTAGTGCTTAAGGTTAGGATTAGGCGGTAGGTTCGATTTAGGGTTAGATCTAGGCCTTAGGGTAAGGGCTAGCGTTAGGGTTAAGAGATAGGGTTAGGTTTAATGCTTAGGATTAGGGTTAGGGTTTGGGGTTAAAGTAAGTGTTAGGGGTTAGGTTTCAGGATCCAAGGTTAGGGTTATTTTTAGCTGTAGTGTTAGGGTTAGGGATAAGGGAACCCATTAGCATTAAGGGTCTTCCTTACTGTAGGGTTAAGGGTTAGGCTTAGAGTTAAAGGTTAAGGTTAGGGTCAGTGTTAAGATTTAGGGTGAGGGTTAACGGTTAGGGTAAAGGTTAAGCGTTAGGGTTAGGGATTAGTGATTAGGGTTTTTGGTTAGTGTTAGGGTTAGCGGTTAGGAGTTAGTGTTTTATGAAGGGGTATGGTTAGAATTAGGATTGGGGTTAGAGTTAGGGTGAGGTATAGGGGTTAGGTTTAGGGGTTAATTTTAGGGTAGAAGGATAGGATTAGGGTTACGGGTTGGGCTTAGGTTTAGGGTTAAAGTTTACTGCTAGGGTTAGGGATAGGGTTCAGGCTTAGCTTTAGGGGTTCTGGTTAGGGTTAGGTGTTAGGTTAGTGTCAGGGTTAGGTCTAGTCGTGAGGGTAAGGTTTAGGGTTATCTTTAAGAGCTAGGGTTAGGTTTAATGGTTAGGATTAGGATTAAGGTTAAGGGTTAGGATTAGGCTTAGGGGTTAGGGTGAAGGGTTAGGGTCAAGGGTTAGGGTTTTTGTTAGGCATAGCGTTGGGGTTAGAAATAAGGGTTACTGTCAGTGTTAGGGTTGTAGGTAGGGTTATGGTTAGGGTTAGCGGTTTAGAATTAGGGTTAGGGATTAGGTGTCACAGTGATGACTAGGAGATAGGGTTAGAATTATGGGATAGGGGTTGTTCTCAAGAAATGGGTTATGCATTAACGTTAGGATAAGAGGTTAAAGTTAGGCTCACGGTGAGGTTTACGTGTTAAGGGGAGAAATAGGAACAGGGTTGGGTGTTATGTTCAGGGTTAGGGTTATCTGTTAAAGGTATTGTTTATGCTTAGCACACGGGCCCTGTCTGCACTAGGTGGGCGGGGCGTTTAGGGGGCTGGGATTGTACCTGGGAACCCACTCTATCATACTCTGGGTATGGGCCCGTGGGTTTCATGCAGGACACAGTGGTAGAGCCTCCTTTCACGCATGGCATGGGAGGATTTCAGGCTTTCTAAACTCTAAGAAAGCAAGAAGTCTGAGAATTAGATTTAGGGTTAGGATTCTGGTTAGCGTTAAGGATGAAGTTTAGTGTTAGGGTGAGGGCTTAAGGTTAGGGATTAGGGTTAGGGTTAAAGGTTACTCTTAGGTTTAACGGTTACAGTTCGGTTTAGGTTTGAGGTTTACGGTTAGGGTTAAGATGAGGGGTTAGGGTTTGGTAGACGTTTAGGGTTAAGTGTTAGGTTTAGGGTTGAAGATTAGGATTAGGGTTAGGATTAAAGGTTAGCGTGAGAGTTAACGCTTAGGGTTAAGGTTAAGAGTTAGGGTTTACGGTTAGGCTTAGGGTTAGATTTAGGGTTAGAGTTATGTGCTATGGTTTGTGTAAGGGGTTAGGGTTAGGTTTACTGTTCACAGTTAGGGTTGGGTTTAGGGGTTAGCATTAGGGTTAGGGATTAGGTTTAGGGTAAGGGTCTAGAGTTAATGTTGGGCTTTAGGCTCGGGGCTTAAGTTCAGGGTCAGGGGTTAGCGTTGGTTGTAGGGCTTAGCTTTAGCGGTCAGTTTAAGGGCACAGGACCTGGTTAATCTATGGTGAGAGGGGTGCGGTCGGAGTCACCACGAAAGCACAACATCATTCCCTGGGCCTTGGGACAGGACCTCCATGCAGGACTCAGGCGGAGCCTCATCTCACACATGGCATGGCTGTATTGTAGGCTTGCTTCACTCTGGAAATGGAAGTAGTGTGAGAATTATGGTTGGGGTTGGGGTTAGGGTTTTTCGTGTTAGGGGTTAGGTTTTGAGTCAGGGTTAGGTGCTAAGGATTAGTGGTTAGGGTTAGAGTTAGTGTTAGGGGTAAAGTGTTAAGTCTGGGTTAGGGGGCCAGGGTAAGGTTTAGGGTTGGAGTTAGCGTTAGGGTTAGGTGTTAGGGTTAAGGGATAGGGTTAGGATTCAGGGTGAGGGTTAGAGGGTTAACAGTTGGGGTTAGGCTTAGGGGTTAGGGATAGTGTTAGGGTTAAGGGTTAGGAGCTTGGTTCAGGTTTAAGGTTAGCATTAGGGGTTGGGGTTAGTGTTAACTGTAGGTCAGTGTTGGGGTTAGATCTCTAGGCATTAGGGTAAAGGTTAGGGTTAGGGTTAAGAGTTAGGGTTCTGTTTAATGGTTAGGATTGGAAATAGGGTTAAGGGTTAGGGTTAAGGTTAGGGGCTATGACGAAGGATCAACGGTTAGGGTTACTTTTAGGCGTAGGGTTAGGGTAAGGGGTTAGGGTTAGTGTTAGTTTTGTTGGTCGGGTTAAGGTTAGGGTTGGCGTTTCAGAATTAGGGATTAGGTGTTACGGTTATAGCTAGGAGTTAGGGTTATAATGACGGTATAGGGCTTGTTCTCAGGGTGTCATGCATTAACGTTAAGATATGGGGTTAAAGTTAGGGTTATGGTGAGGTTTACCTGTTAAGGTGAGCAGTAGGATCAGGGTCAGGTGTTATGTTGTGGGTTAGGCATATGGGTGAGGCGTAGGGTTTATGCTTAGCACACGGGCCCTGTCTGCACTAGGCGGGCGGGGGAGTTTAGGGGGCTGGGATTGTACCCGGGAACCCACTCTATCATACTCTGGGTATGGGCCCATGGGTTTCATGCAGGACACAGTGGTAGAGCCTCATTTCACGCATGGCATGGGAGGATTGCAGGCTTTCTAAACTCTAAGAAAGCAAGAAGTCTGAGAATTAGATTTAGGGTTAGGATTATGGTTAGGGTTAATGATGAAGTTTAGTGTTAGGGTGAGGGCTTAAGGTTAGGGATTAGGGTTAGGGTTAAAGGTTACTCTTAGGTTTAACGGTTACAGTTCGGTTTAGGGTTGAGGTTTACGGTTAGGGTTAAGATGAGGGGTTAGGGTTTGGTAGACGTTTAGGGTTAAGTGTTAGGTTTAGGGTTGAAGATTAGGATTAGGGTTAGGATTAAAGGTTAGCGTGAGAGTTAACGCTTAGGGTTAAGGTTAAGAGTTAGGGTTTACGGTTAGGCTTAGGGTTAGATTTAGGGTTAGAGTTATGTGCTATGGTTTGTGTTAGGGGTTAGGGTTAGGTTTACTGTTCACAGTTAGGGTTGGGTTTAGGGGTTAGCATTAGGGTTAGGGATTAGGTTTAGGGTAAGGGTCTAGAGTTAATGTTGGGCTTTAGGCTCGGGGCTTAGGTTCAGGGTCAGGGGTTAGCGTTGGTGGTAGGGCTTAGCTTTAGCTGTCAGTTTAAGGGCACAGGACCTGGTTAATCTACGGTGAGAGGGGTGCGGTCGGAGTCACCACGAAAGCACAACATCATTCCCTGGGCCTTGGGACAGGACCTCCATGCAGGACTCAGGCGGAGCCTCATCTCACACATGGCATGGCTGTATTGTAGGCTTGCTTCACTCTGGGAATGGAAGTAGTGTGAGAATTTGGGTTGGGGTTGGGGTTAGGGTTTTTCGTGTTAGGGGTTAGGTTTCGAGTCAGGGTTAGGTGCTAGGGATTAGTGGTTAGGGTTAGAGTTAGTGTTAGGGGTAAGGTGTTAAGTCTGGGTTAGGGGGCCAGGGTAAGGTTTAGGGTTGGAGTTAGCATTAGGGTTAGGGGTTAGGGTTAAGGGATAGGGTTAGGATTCAGGGTGTGGGGTAGAGGGTTAGCAGTTGGGGTTAGGCCTAGGGGTTAGGGATATTGTTAGGGTTGAGGGTTAGGAGCTTGGTTCAGGTTTAAGGTTAGCATTAGGGGTTGGGGTTAGTGTTAACTGTAGGTAAGTGTTGGGGTTAGATCTCTAGGCATTAGGGTAAAGGTTAGGGTTAGGGTTAAGGGTTAGGGTTCTGTTTAATGGTTAGGATTGGAAATAGGGTTAAGGGTTAGGGTTAAGGTTAGGGGTTATGACTAAGGATCAACGGTTAGGGTTACTTTTAGGCGTAGGGTTAGGGTAAGGGGTTAGGGTTAGTGTTAGTGTTGTTGGTCGGGTTAAGGTAAGGGTTGGCGTTTCAGAATTAGGGATTAGGTGTTACGGTTATAGCTAGGAGTTAGGGTTATAATGACGGTATAGGGCTTGTTCTCAGGGTGTCATGCATTAACGTTAAGATATGGGGTTAAAGTTAGGGTTATGGTGAGGTTTACCTGTTAAGGTGAGCAGTAGGATCAGGGTTAGGTGTTATGTTGTGGGTTAGGCTTATGGGTGAGGGGTAGGGTTTATGCTTAGGTCACGGGCCCTGTATGCCCTAGGAGGCAAAGTTAGGTGTCTGGGATGGTCGCTGGGAACCCACTCTACCACACGCAGTGTATGGGCCTCTGGGTTTCATGCAGGACACTGTGGCAGAGCCTCCTTTCACGCATGGCGTGGGAGGATTGCAGGCTTTCTAAACTCTAAGAAAGCAAGAAGTCTGAGGATTAGATTTAGGGTTAGGGTTAGGGTTAGAGTTAAGGGATAGGATTAGGGTTAAGTGTTGGGCTTAGGGTTAGGGTTTAGTGTTAGGGTTATCATTAAGGATTAGGGGTAGGGTCAGGGTTAAATGCTTGGGTGCGGGTAATGGTTAGGGTCAGGGTTAAGGTTTACGGATAGGTTCGTGTTAAGGCTTACGGGGTAGGTTTAGGGTTCAGGGTTAGCGTTAGCATTATTGCTTAAGGTTAGGATTAGGCGGGAGGTTAGATTTAGGGTTAGATCTAGGCGTCAGGGTAAGGGCTAGGGTTAGGGTTAAGAGATAGGGTTAGGTTTAATGCTTAGGATTAGGGTTAGGGCTTGGGGTTAAAGTAAGTGTTAGAGGTTAGGTTTAAGGATCAAAGGTTAGGGTTATTTTTAGCTGTAGTGTTAGGGTTAGGGATAAGGGATACCATTAGCATTAAGGGTCTTCCTTACTGTAGGGTTAGGGGTTAGGCTTAGAGTTAACGGTTAAGGTTAGGGTCAGTGTTAAGAATTAGGGTGAGGGTTAACGGTTAGGGTAAAGGTTAAGCGTTAGAGTTAAGGATTAGCGATTAGGGTTTTTGGTTAGTGTTAGGGTTAGAGGTTAGGAGTTCGTGTTTTATGAAGGGGTATGGTTAGATTTAGGATTCGGGTTAGAGTTAGGGTTAGGTATAGGGGTTAGGTTTAGGGGTTAGTTTTAGGGTAAAAGGATAGGATTAGGGTTACGGGTTGGGCTTAGATTTAGGGTTAAAGTTTACTGCTAGGGTTAGGGATAGGGTTCAGGGTTAGCTTTAGGGGTTCTGGTTAGGATTAGGTGTTAGGTTAGTGTCAGGGTTCGGTCTAGTCGTGAGGGTAAGGTTTAGGGTTAGCTTTAAGAGCTAGGGTTAGGTTTAATGGTTAGGATTAGGATTAGGGTTAAGGGTTAGCGTAAGGCTTAGGGGTTTGGGTGAAGGGTTAGGGTTTTTGTTAGGCATAGCGTTGGGGTTAGAAGTAAGAGTTACTGTCAGTGTTAGGGTTGTAGGTAGGGTTCCGGTTAGGGTTAGCGGTTTAGAATTAGGGTTAGGGATTAGGTGTTCCAGTGATGACTAGGAGATAGGGTTAGAATTATGGGATAGGGGTTGTTCTCAGGGAATGGGTTATGCATTAACGTTAGGATAAGAGGTTAAAGTTAGGCTCACGGTGAGGTTTACGTGTTAAGGGGAGAAATAGGAACAGGGTTGGGTGTTATGTTCAGGGTTAGGGTTATTTGTTAAAGGTATTGTTTATGCTTAGCGCACGGGCCCTGTCTGCATTAGGCGGACGGGGGGAGTTTAGGGGGCTGGGATTGTACCCGGGAACCCACTCTATCATACTCTGGGTATGGGCCCGTGGGTTTCATGCAGGACACAGTGGTAGAGCCTCCTTTCACGCATGACATGGGAGGATTGCAGGCTTTCTAAACTCTAAGAAAGCAAGAAGTCTGAAAAT
>NW_027182900.1:542500-545000 GCF_041146395.1 Eulemur rufifrons | reverse complement strand
ATGAAGGGGTATGGTTAGAATTAGGATTGGGGTTAGAGTTAGGGTGAGGTATAGGGGTTAGGTTTAGGGGTTAGTTTTAGGGTAAAAGGATAGGATTAGGGTTACGGGTTGGGCTTAGGTTTAGGGTTAAAGTTTACTGCTAGGGTTAGGGATAGGGTTCAGGCTTAGCTTTAGGGGTTCTGGTTAGGGTTAGGTGTTAGGGTAGTGTCAGGGTTAGGTCTAGTCGTGAGGGTAAGGTTTAGGGTTAGCTTTAAGAGCTAGGGTTAGTTTTAATGGTTAGGATTAGGATTAGGGTTAAGGGTTAGGGTAAGGCTTAGGGGTTAGTGTGAAGGGTTAGGGTCAAGGGTTAGGGTTTTTGTTAGGCATAGCGTTGGGGTTAGAAGTAAGGGTTACTGTCAGTGTTAGGGTTGTAGATAGGGTTACGGTTAGGGTATCGGTTTAGAATTAGGGTTAGGGATTAGGTGTCACAGTGATGACTAGGAGATAGGGTTAGAATTATGGGATAGGGGTTGTTCTCAGGAAATGGGTTATGCATTAACGTTAGGATAAGAGGTTAAAGTTAGGCGCACGGTGAGGTTTACGTGTTAAGGGGAGAAATAGGAACAGGGTTGGGTGTTATGTTCAGGGTTAGGGTTATCTGTTAAAGGTATTGTTTATGCTTAGCGCACGGGCCCTGTCTGCATTGGGCGGGCCGGGGCAGTTTAGGGGGCTGGGATTGCACCCGGGAACCCACTCTATCATACTCTGGGTATGAGCCCATGGGTTTCATGCAGGACGCAGCGGTAGAGCCTCCTTTCACGCATGGCATGGGAGGATTGCAGGCTTTCTAAACTCTAAGAAAGCAAGAAGTCTGAGAATTAGATTTAGGGTTAGGATTATGGTTAGGGTTAAGGATGAAGTTTAGTGTTAGGGTGAGGGCTTAGGGTTAGGGATTAGGGTTAGGGTTAAAGGTTACCCTTAGGTTTAACGGTTACACTTTGGTTTAGGGTTGAGGTTTACGGTTAGGGTTAAGATGAGGGGTTAGGGTTTGGTACAGGGTTAGGGTTATGTGTTAGGTTTAGGGTTGAAGATTAGGATTAGGGTTAGGATTAAAGGTTAGCGTGAGAGTTAACGCTTAGGGTTAAGGTTAAGAGTTAGGGTTTATGGTTAGGGTTAGTGTTAGGGTTAGTTTTAGGGTTAGAGTTATGTGCTATGATTTGTGTTAGAGGTTAGGGTTAGGTTTACTGGGCACGGATAGGGTTACGTTTAGGGGTTAGCATTAGGGTTAGGGTTAGGGTTAAGGGATAGGATTAGGGTTAAGTTTTGGGCTTAGGGTTAGGGTTTAGTCTTAGGGTTAGCATTAAGGATTAGGGTTAGGGTCAGGGTTAAATGCTTGGGTGCGGGTAATGGTTAGGGTCAGGGTTAAGGTTCACGGATAGGGTTAGTGTTAAGGGTTATGGGTAGGTTTAGGGTTCCGGGTTAGAGTTAGCATTAGGGCTTAAGGTTAGGATTAGGCGGTAGGTTCGATTTAGGGTTAGATCTAGGCGTTAGGGTAAGGGCTAGCGTTAGGGTTAAGAGATAGGTTTAGGTTTAATGCTTAGGATTAGGGTTAGGGTTTGGGGATAAAGTAAGTGTTAGGGGTTAGGTTTAAGGATCAAAGGTTAGGGTTACTTTTAGCTGTAGTGTTAGGGTTAGGGATAAGGGATCCCATTAGCATTAAGGGTCTTCCTTACTGTAGGCTTAAGGGTTAGGCTTAGAGTTAAAGGTTAAGGTTAGGGTCAGTGTTAAGATTTAGGGTGAGGGTTAACAGTTAGGGTAAAGGTTAAGCGTTAGCGTTAGGGATTAGTGATTAGGGTTTTTGGTTAGTGTTAGCGTTAGTGGTTAGGAGTTAGTGTTTTATGAAGGGGTATGGTTAGAATTAGGATTGGGATTAGGGTTAGCGTGAGGTGTAGGGGTTAGGTTTAGGGGTTAGTTTTAGGGTAAAAGGATAGGATTAGGGTTACGGGTTGGGCTTAGGTTTAGGGTTAAAGTTTACTGCTAGGGTTAGGGATAGGGTTCAGGGTTAGCTTTAGGGGTTCTGGTTAGGGTTAGGTGTTAGGTTAGTGTCAGGGTTAGGTCTAGTCGTGAGGGTAAGGTTTAGGGTTAGCTTTAAGAGCTAGGGTTAGGTTTAATGGTTAGGATTAGGATTAGGGTTAAGGGTTAGGGTAAGGCTTAGGGGTTAGGGTGAAGGGTTAGGGTCAAGGGTTAGGGTTTTTGTTAGGCATAGCATTGGGGTTAGAAGTAAGGGTTACTGTCAGTGTTAGGGTTGTAGGTAGGGTTACGGTTAGGGTTAGCGGTTTAGAATTAGGGTTAGGGATTAGGTGTCACAGTGATGACTAGGAGATAGGGTTAGAATTATGGGATAGGGGTTGTTCTCAGGAAATGGGTTATGCATTAACGTTAGGATAAGAGGTTAAAGTTAGGCGCACGGTGAGGTTTACGTGTTAAGGGGAGAAATAGGAACAGGGTTGGGTGTTATGTT
>NW_027182900.1:490000-535000 GCF_041146395.1 Eulemur rufifrons | reverse complement strand
GTTAGGGTTAAGGGATAGGATTAGGTTTAAGTGTTGGCCTTAGGGTTAGGGTTTAGTGTTAGGGTTATCATTAAGGATTAGGGTTAGGGTCAGGTTTAAATGCTTGGGTGCGGGTAATGGTTAGGGTCAGGGTTAAGGTTCACGGATAGGGTTAGTGTTAAGGGTTACGGGTAGGTTTAGGGTTCAGGGTTAGAGTTAGCATTAGGACTTAAGTTTAGGATTAGGCGGTAGGTTAGATTTAGGGTTAGATCTAGGCATTAGGGTAAGGGCTAGGGTTAGGGTTAAGAGATAGGGTTAGGTTTAATGCTTAGGATTAGGGTTAGGGTTTGGGGTTAAAGTGTTAGGGGTTAGGTTTAAGGATCCAAGGTTAGGGATATTTTTAGCTGTAGTGTTAGGGTTAGTGATAAGGGATCCCATTAGCATTAATGGTCTTCCTTTCTGTAGGGTTAAGGGTTAGGCTTAGAGTTAAAGGTTAAGGTTAGGGTCAGTGTTAAGATTTAGGGTGAGGGTTAACGGTTAGGGTAAAGGTTAAGCGTTAGGGTTAGGGATTAGTGATTAGGGTTTCTGGTTAGTGTTAGGGTTAGCGGTTAGGAGTTAGTGTTTTATGAAGGGGTATGGTTAGAATTAGGATTGGGGTTAGAGTTAGGGTGTGGTTTAGGTGTTAGGTTTAGGGGTTAGTTTTAGGGTAAAAGGATAGGATTAGGGTTACGGGTTGGGCTTAGGTTTAGGGTTAAAGCTTACTGCTGGGGTTAGGAATAGGGTTCAGGGTTAGCTTTAGGGGTTCTGGTTAGGGTTAGGTGTTAGGTTAGTGTCAGGGTTAGGTCTAGTCGTGAGGGTAAGGTTTAGGGTTAGCTTTAAGAGCTAGGGTTAGGTTTAATGGTTAGGATTAGGATTACGGTTAAAGGTTAGGGTAATGCTCAGGGGTTAGGGTGAAGGGTGAAGGGTTAGGGCTTTTGTTAGGCATGGCGTTGGGGTTAGAACTAAGGGTTCCTGTCAGTGTTAGGGTTGTAGGCAGCGTTACGGTTAGGCTTAGCGGTGGAGAATTAGGGTTAGGGATTAGGTGTTACAGTTATGACTAGGAGATAGGGTTAGAATTATGGGATAGGGGATGTTCTCAGGGAATGGGTTATGCATTAACGTTACGTTAAGAGGTTAAAGTTAGGCTCACGGTGAGGTTTACGTGTTAAGGGGAGAAATAGGAACAGGGTTAGGTGCCATGTTCAGGGTTAGGGTTATCTGTTAAAGGTATCATTTATGCTTAGCGCATGGGCCCTGTCGGCATTAAGCTGGGGGGAGGTTAGGGCGCAGGATTGTCACCGGGAACCCACTGTATCGGACTCTGGGTATGCGCCCGTGGGTTTCATGCAGGACACAGTGGTAGAGCCTCCTTTCACACATGGCACGGGAGGATTGCAGGCTTTCTAAACTCTAAGAAAGCAAGAAGTCTGAGAATTAGATTTAGGGTTAGGATTATGGTTAGGGTTCAGGATGAAGTGTAGTGTTATGGTGAGGGGATAGGGTTACAGATTAGGGTTACGGTTTAAGGTTACTGTTAGGTTTAACGGTTACAGTTCGTTTTGGGGTTGAGGTTTGCGGATAGGGTTCAGATGAGGGGTTAGGTTTTGGTACAGGGTTAGGGTTGTGTTAGGTTTAGGTTTGAAGATTAGGATTAGAGTTAGGATTAAAGGTTAGCATGAGAGTTAACGGTTAAGATTAAGGTTAAGGGTTAGGGTTATGGTTTAGGTTTAGGGTTAAGGGTTAGGGTTAGTTTTAGGGTTAGAGTTATGTGTTAGGGTTTGTGTTAGAGGTTAGGGTTAGGTTTACTGTTCACGGTTAGGGTTACGTTTAGGGGTTAGCATTAGGGTTAGGGATTAGGTTTAGGGTAAGGGTTTAGAGTTAGTGTTGGGCTTTAGGCTCGGGGCTTAGGTTCAGGGTCAGAGTTTAGGGTTGGTGGTAGGGCTTAGATTTAGCAGTCAGTTTAAGGGCACAGGACCTGGTTAATCTACGGTGAGAGGGGTGTGGTCGGAGTCACCACAAAAGCACAACATCATTCCCTGGGCCTTGGGACAAAACCTACATGCAGGACTCAGGCAGAGCCTCATCTCACACATGGCATGGCTGTATTGTAGGCTTGCTTCACTCTGGGAATGGAAGTAGTGTGAGAATTAGGGTTAGGTTTGGGGTTAGGGGTTTCGAGTTAGGGGTTAGGTTTCGAGTCAGCGTCAGGTGCTAGGGATTAGTGGTTAGGTTTAGAGTTAGTGTTAGGGGTTAGGTGTTAAGTCTGGGTTGGGGGCCAGGGTTAGGTTTAGGGTTGGGGTTAGCGTTAGGGTTAGGGGTTAGGGTTAAGGGATAGTGTTAGGGTTAAGGGTTAGGCTTAGGGTTAGGGTTCAGGGTTAGGGTTAAGGTTTAGGGTTAGAGTCAGGGTTAAGGGTTAGGGTGAGGCTTAACAGTTAGAGTTAGGATTAGGGGGTTAGGAATAGGGTTAGGGTTAAGGGTTAGGTTTATGGTTCAGGTTTAAGGTTAGGATTAGGGGTTAGGGTTAGTGTTAACTGTAGGTCAGTGTTGGGGTTAGATCTCTAGGCATTAGCGTATAGGTTAGGGTTAGGGTTAAGTAGGGTTATGTTTAATGGTTAGGATTGGGATTAGCGTTAAGGGTTAGGGTTAAGCTTTAGGGGTTATGACTAAGGATCAATGGTTAGGGTTATTTTTAGGCGTAGGGTTAGGGTAAGGGTTTTAGGGTTAGTGTTAGTGTTGTTGGTAGGGTTAAGGTTAGGGTTGGCGTTTCAGAATTAGGGATTAGGTGTTATGGTTATGGCTAGGAGTTAGGGTTAGAATTACGGTATAGGGCTTGTTCTCAGGGTGTCATGCATTATCGTTAAGATAAGGGGTTAAGTTAGGGTTAGGGTGAGGTTTACGTGTTAAGGTGAGCAGTAGGATCAGGGTTAGGTGTTATGTTCTGGGTTAGGGTTATGGGTGTGGGGTAGGGTTTATGCTTAGGGCACGGGCCCTGTATGCACTAGGAGGCGAAGTTAGGGGTCTGTGATGGTCGCTGGGAGCCCACTCTATCGTACGCAGTGTATGGGCCTCTGGGTTTCATGCAGGACACTGTGGCAGAGCGGGCTTTCATGCATGGCTTAGTAGGATTGTAGGCTTTCAAAACTCTGAGAAAGCAAGTCTGAGAATTAGATTTAGGGTTAGGATTACGGTACGGTTTAGGGATGAAGATTAGCGATAGGGTGAGGGCTTAGGGTTAGGGGTTAGGGTTAGGGTTAGGGTTGTTGGTAGGGTGAAGGTTAGGGTTGGCATTTTAGAATTAGGGATGAGGTGTTACGGTTATGGCTAGGGGTTAGGATTAGAATTATGGGATAGGGCTTCTTCTCAGGGTGTTATGCATTAAGGTTAAGATAAGGCGATAAGTTAGGGTTACGGGGAGGTTTATGTTTTAAGGTGAGCAATAGGATCAGGGTCAGGTGCTATGTTCAGGGTGAGAGTTACCTGTTAGGGGTAGTGTTTATACTTAGCGTACAGGCCCTGTCTGCACTGGGCGGGGGGCTGGGGTTAGGGGGATGGGATTGTCCCCGGGAACCCACTCTATCATACGCTAGGTATGGGCTCCTGGTTTCATGCAAGAGAGAGCTGCAGAGCCCCCTTTTACTCATGGCATGGGAGGATTTTAGGCTTTCTAAACTCTAAGAAAGCAAGAAGTCCGAGAATTAGATTTAGGGGTAGGATTATGATAATGTTTAGGGTTAGGGTTAGTGTTAAGGTGGGGTCTTAGGGTTAGGGGTTAGGGTTAGAGGTTAGTGTTAGGTGTAACAGTTACAGTTAGGTTTATGGTTAAGTTTCAGGGTTAGGGTTAAGGTTTGGGTTTAGCGTTTGGCACAGGGTTAGGCTTCAGTGTTAGCTTTATGGTTAAAGATTAGGATTAGGGTTAGTGTGAGGGTTAATGGTAAGGGTCAAGATTAAGGGTTAGGGTTGGGGTTAGGGTTAGGTTTAGGGTTAGGGCTTAGGGTTAGGGGATAGGATTAGGGTTAAGTGTTGGGCTTATGGTTAGGGTTAAAGTTTAGTGTTAGGGTTAATGTTTAGTGTTATGGTCCAGTTTAAGTGTTAGGGTGAGGGTTAACAGTTAGGATTAGGCTTAGGGGTTAGGGATATAGTGAAGGTTCAGTGTTAGGGTTAGGTTTAGGGTTCAGGATAGGGTTAGCTTTAGGGGTTATGGTTAGGGTTAGGTGTTAGGTTAGTGTCAGGGTTAGGTCTAGTCGTGAGGGTAAGGTTTAGGGTTAGCTTTAAGAGCTAGGGTTAGGTTTAATGGTTAGGATTAGGATTACGGTTAAAGGTTAGGGTAATGCTCAGGGGTTAGGGTGAAGGGTGAAGGGTTAGGGCTTTTGTTAGGCATAGCGTTGGGGTTAGAACTAAGGGTTCCTGTCAGTGTTAGGGTTGTAGGCAGCGTTACGGTTAGGCTTAGCGGTGGAGAATTAGGGTTAGGGATTAGGTGTTACAGTTATGACTAGGAGATAGGGTTAGAATTATGGGATAGGGGATGTTCTCAGGGAATGGGTTATGCATTAACGTTACGTTAAGAGGTTAAAGTTAGGCTCACGGTGAGGTTTACGTGTTAAGGGGAGAAATAGGAACAGGGTTAGGTGCCATGTTCAGGGTTAGGGTTATCTGTTAAAGGTATCATTTATGCTTAGCGCACGGGCCCTGTCGGCATTAGGCTGGGGGGAGGTTAGGGGACTGGGATTGTCACCGGGAACCCACTGTATCGGACTCTGGGTATGCGCCCGTGGATTTCATGCAGGACACAGTGGTAGAGCCTCCTTTCACACATGGCACGGGAGGATTGCAGGCTTTCTAAACTCTAAGAAAGCAAGAAGTCTGAGAATTAGATTTAGGGTTAGGATTATGGTTAGGGTTCAGGATGAAGTGTAGTGTTATGGTGAGGGGATAGGGTTACAGATTAGGGTTACGGTTTAAGGTTACTGTTAGGTTTAACGGTTATAGTTTGTTTTGGGGTTGAGGTTTGCGGATAGGGTTAAGATGAGGGGTCAGGGTTTGGTACAGGGTTAGGGTTGTGTTCAGTTTAGGGTTGAAGATTAGGATTAGGGTTAGGATTAAAGGTTAGCATGAGAGTTAACGGTTAAGATTAAGGTTAAGGGTTAGGGTTAGGTTTTAGGTTTAGGGTTAAGGGTTAGGGTTAGTTTTAGGGTTAGAGTTATGTGTTAGGGTTTGTGTTAGAGGTTAGGGTTAGGTTTACTGTTCGTGGTTAGAGTTACGTTTAGGGGTTAGCATTAGGGTTAGGGATTAGGTTTAGGGTAAGTGTTTAGAGTTAGTGTTGGGCTTTAGGCTCGGGGCTTAGGTTCAGGGTCAGCTGTTAGGGTTGGTGGTAGGGCTTAGATTTAGCGGTCAGTTTAAGGGCACAGGACCTGGTTAATCTACGGTGAGAGGGGTGTGGTCGGAGTCACCACAAAAGCACAACATCATTCCCTGGGCCTTGGGACAAAACCTACATGCAGGACTCAGGCAGAGCCTCATCTCACACATGGCATGGCTGTATTGTAGGCTTGCTTCACTCTGGGAATGGAAGTAGTGTGAGAATTAGGGTTAGGTTTGGGGTTAGGGGTTTCGAATTAGGGGTTAGGTTTCGAGTCAGGGTCAGGTGCTAGGGATTAGTGGTTAGGTTTAGAGTTAGTGTTAGGGGTTAGGTGTTAAGTCTGGGTTGGGGGCCAGGGTTAGGTTTAGGGTTGGGGTTAGCGTTAGGGTTAGGGGTTAGGGTTAAGGGATAGGGTTAGGGTTAAGGGTTAGGCTTAGGGTTAGGGTTCAGGGTTAGGGTTAAGGTTTAGGGTTAGAGTCAGGGTTAAGGGTTATGGTGAGGCTTAACAGTTAGGGTTAGAGTTACGGGGTTAGGAATAGGGTTAGGGTTAAGGGTTAGGTTTATGGTTCAGGTTTAAGGTTAGGATTAGGGGTTAGGGTTAGTGTTAACTGTAGGTCAGTGTTGGGGTTAGATCTCTAGGCATTAGCGTATAGGTTAGGGTTAGGGTTAAGTAGGGTTATGTTTAATGGTTAGGATTGGGATTAGCGTTAAGGGTTAGGGTTAAGCTTTAGGGGTTATGACTAAGGATCAATGGTTAGGGTTATTTTTAGGCGTAGGGTTAGGGTAAGGGTTTTAGGGTTAGTGTTAGTGTTGTTGGTAGGGTTAAGGTTAGGGTTGGCGTTTCAGAATTAGGGATTAGGTGTTATGGTTATGGCTAGGAGTTAGGGTTAGAATTACGGTATAGGGCTTGTTCTCAGGGTGTCATGCATTATCGTTAAGATAAGGGGTTAAGTTAGGGTTAGGGTGAGGTTTACGTGTTAAGGTGAGCAGTAGGATCAGGGTTAGGTGTTATGTTCTGGGTTAGGGTTATGGGTGTGGGGTAGGGTTTATGCTTAGGGCACGGGCCCTGTATGCACTAGGAGGCGAAGTTAGGGGTCTGTGATGGTCGCTGGGAGCCCACTCTATCGTACGCAGTGTATGGGCCTCTGGGTTTCATGCAGGACACTGTGGCAGAGCGGGCTTTCATGCATGGCTTAGTAGGATTGTAGGCTTTCAAAACTCTGAGAAAGCAAGTCTGAGAATTAGATTTAGGGTTAGGATTACGGTACGGTTTAGGGATGAAGATTAGTGATAGGGTGAGGGCTTAGGGTTAGGGGTTAGGGTTAGGGTTAGGGTTGTTGGCAGGGTGAAGGTTAGGGTTGGCATTTTAGAATTAGGGATGAGGTGTTACGGTTATGGCTAGGGGTTAGGATTAGAATTATGGGATAGGGCTTCTTCTCAGGGTGTTATGCATTAAGGTTAAGATAAGGGGATAAGTTAGGGTTACGGGGAGGTTTATGTTTTAAGGTGAGCAATAGGATCAGGGTCAGGTGCTATGTTCAGGGTGAGGGTTATCTGTTAGGGGTAGTGTTTATACTTAGCGTACAGGCCCTGTCTGCACTGGGCGGGGGGCTGGGGTTAGGGGGATGGGATTGTCCCCGGGAACCCACTCTATCATACGCTAGGTATGGGCTCCTGGTTTCATGCAAGAGAGAGCTGCAGAGCCCCCTTTTACTCATGGCATGGGAGGATTTTAGGCTTTCTAAACTCTAAGAAAGCAAGAAGTCCGAGAATTAGATTTAGGGGTAGGATTATGATAATGTTAAGGGTTAGGGTTAGTGTTAAGGTGGGGTCTTAGGGTTAGGGGTTAGGGTTAGAGGTTAGTGTTAGGTGTAACAGTTACAGTTAGGTTTATGGTTAAGTTTCAGGGTTACGGTTAAGGTTTGGGTTTAGCGTTTGGCACAGGGTTAGGCTTCAGTGTTAGCTTTATGGTTAAAGATTAGGATTAGGGTTAGTGTGAGGGTTAATGGTAAGGGTCAAGATTAAGGGTTAGGGTTGGGGTTAGGGTTAGGTTTAGGGTTAGGGCTTAGGGTTTGGCTTAAGGTTAAGGGATAGGATTAGGGTTAAGTGTTGGGCTTATGGTTACGGTTAAAGTTTAGTGTTAGTGTTAATGTTTAGTGTTATGGTCCAGTTTAAGTGTTTGGGTGAGGGTTAACAGTTAGGATTAGGCTTAGGGGTTAGGGATATAGTGAAGGTTCAGTGTTAGGGTTAGGTTTAGGGTTCAGGGTTAGGGTTAGCTTTAGGGGTTATGGTTAGGGTTAGGTGTTAGGTTAGTGTCAGGGTTAGGTCTAGTCGTGAGGGTAAGGTTTAGGGTTAGCTTTAAGAGCTAGGGTTAGGTGTAATGGTTAGGATTAGGATTAAGGTTACTGTTAGGTTTAACGGTTACAGTTCGTTTTGGGGTTGAGGTTTGCGGATAGGGTTAAGATGCTAGGCGTTAGGCTTAGAATTAAGGGATAGGGTTTGTTCTTAGGGTAAGTGTTATGCAATAACATTAGGATAGGGGTTAAAGTTAGGGTTACAGTGAGGTTTACGTGTTAAGGTGAACAATAACATCAGGGTTACGTGTTATGTTCAGGGTTAGGGTTATGGGTGAGGTGCAGGGTTTTTGCTTAGGGCATGGGCCCTGTCAGCACTAGCAGGGGGAGTTAGGGGGCTGTGATTGTCCCCGGGAACCCACTCTATTGTGCACAGAGTATGGGCTCCTGGGTTTCATGCAGGACACTGTGGCAGAGCCAGCTTTCACGCATGGCTTTGGAGAATTGTAGGCTTTTAAAACTCTGAGATAGCAAGAAGTCTGAGAATTAGATTTAGGGTTAGGATTATGGTTAGGGTTAGGGATGAAGATTAGTCAGGGAGAGGGCTTAGGGTTAGGGCTTAAGCTTCGAGTGAGGATTAGGGGTTAGGGAGTAGGTGTTGGGTTTAGTGATAGGGTTAGGGCTTAGGGGTTAGGGTTGGGTTAGGGGCTAGGGTTAGATTTAGAGTGGGGTTAGGGTTAGCGTTATGGGTTAGAGTTAGGGTTAAGGGATAGGATAAGGGTTAAGCGTTAAGGCTTAGGGTCAGCGTTAAGTGTTAGGTTTAGTTTTAAGGGTTAGGGTTACAGTTCGAGTTAAGGGTTAGTGTGGGGTTAACGGTTAGGGCTAGGGTTATGGGTTAAGGATAGAGTTAGGTTTAAGGCTTAGGATTAGGGTTCAGTGTTAGGGTTAGCATTAGGGATTAGGGTTAGGGTTAGGGGTTACGTTTACTCTTAGGGTTAGGTCTAGGCATTAGGGTACGTGTTAGTGTTAGGCTTAAGAGTTAGGGTTAGGTTTAATTGTTAGGATTAGGATCAGGGTTAAGGGTTAGGGTTAAGTGTCAAGTGTTACGGTTATTTTTAGGTGTACGGTTAGGGTTAGCGGTTAGGGTTAGGGTTAGTTTGTAGGGATAAGGTAATGTTTAGCAGTTTTGAATTAGCCTTAGGGATTAGGTGTTACAATTGTGGCTAGGAGTTAGAGTTAGAATTAAGGGATAGGGGTTGTTCTTAGGGTAAGTCTTATGCATTAACGTTAGGATAACAGGTTCAAGTTAGAGTTATGGTGAGGTTGATGTGTTAAGGTGAGCAATAGTATCAGGGTGAGCTGTGATGTTCAGGGTTAGGGTTATGGGTGAGGGGTAGTGTTTATGCTTATATCACGAGCCCTCTCTGCTCTAGGAGGGGGCTTAGAGGGCTGGGATAGATGCCGGAAGCCACTCTATCATACACTGGGTATGGGCCCCTTGGTTTCATGCCGGACACAGTGGCCAAGCCTCCTTCTACACATGGCATGGGAGGATTGTAGGCTTTGTAAACTCTGAGAAAGCAAGAAGTCTGAGAATTAAATTTAGGGCTAGGATTAGGGTTAGGGTTAGCAATATAGGTTACTGTTATGGTGAGGGCTTAGGGTTAGGGGTTTCAGTTAGGGTCAGGGTTAAAGGTTAGTGTTAGGTTTAACAGTTACAGTTAGGTTTAGGGTTAAGCTTTAAGGTTTAAGCTTAGGGTTAAGATTAGGGGTTAGGTTTTGGTACAGGGTAAGGGTTAAGTGCTAGGTTTAGGCTTAAAGATTAGGATTAGGGTTAGGGTTAAGGTTTAGTGTGAGGGTTAACGGTTAGGGTTAAGGTTAAGTGTTAGGTTTATGGGTTAGGGTTAGGGTTAAGTGTTCATGTTAGGTTTAGGGTTAGAGTTAAGTGTTATGGTTAGGGTTAGGGGTTTGGGTTAGGTTTAGGGTTCATGGTTAAGGTTACATTTAGGGGTTAGGTTTAGGGTAAGCGTTTAGTGTTAGTGTTGGGCATTAGGGTCAGGGCTTAGGTAGGGTTAGGGGTTAGGGTCAGTGTTTGGGCTTTGATTTGGCGGTTAGTTTAAGGGTACAGGACCTGTGTAATCTATGGTGAGAAGGGTGCAGAATGTTTCCATGCGACACTACACCATCGGATCCTGGGCCTTTGGCCCAGACCTACTTGCAGGACTCATGCGGAAACTCTACTCACGCATTGCATGGTTGTATTTTAGGCTTGGTTAACTCTGAGAATGGAAGTAGTGTGAGAAATAGGGTTATGGTTAGGGTTAAGGGTTTGGTGTTAGGGGTTAGGGTTCAAGTGAGGTTTAGTGGTTAGGGACTAGGATTTAGGGTTAGTGTTAGGGTTAGGGGTTAGTTTTGCGTTAGGGGCTAGGGTTAGATTTATGGTTGGGGTTAGTGTTAGGGTTAGGATTAGGCATCAGGGTTAGTGTTAGGGTTAAAGGATAGGATTGGCGTTAAGTGTTTAGGCTTAGGGTTTGTGTTAAGTGTTAGGGTTGGGGTTTAGGCTTAGGGTTACGGTTTGAGTTAAGCTCTAGGGTGAGGGTTAAAGATTAGGCTTAGGATTATTGGTTAGGGATAGAGTTATGTTTAAGGGTTAGGGATAGGGTTAGGTTTAGGGTTCAGTGTTAGGGTTAGCATTAGGGGTTAGGGTTAGGGTTAGGGGTTAGGCGTAGTGATGTATTAAGGGCTATGGTTAGAATTAGGATTGGGGTTAGTGTTAGGTTTAGGGTTAGGGGTTAGGTTTAGGGTTAAGGGATAGGATTATGGTTAAGGGTTGGGCGTAGCTTTAGGGTTAAGATTTAGTGTTAGGGTCCGGTTTAAGGGTTAGGGTGAGGGTTAACGGTTAGGGTTAGGGTTGGGGTTAGGGGTTAGGGATATAGTTAGTATTAAGTGTTAGAGTTAGGTTTAGGGTTCAGGGTTAGGGTTAGCTTTAGGGGTTATGATTAGGGTTAGGTGTTAGTTTAGTGTTAGTGTTAGGTCTAGGCGTCAGGGTAAGGTTTAGGGTTAGGGTTAAGAGCTAAGGTTGGGTTTAGTGGTTAGGATTAGGGTTAGGGTTAGGAGTTAGGGTAAAGGGTCAAGGGTTAGCATTATTTTTAGCCATAGCTTTGGCGTTAGGAGTAAGGGTTAGGTTCAGTGTTAGGGTAACAGTAGGTTACCGTAACAGTAACTACGTAGGGTAACAGTTAGTGTTAGTGGTTTAGAATTAGGGTTAGGGATGAGTTGTCACAGTTATGACTAGGAGATAGGGTTAGAATTATGGGATAGGGGTTAATCTCAGGGTAAGTGTTATGCATTAACGTTAGGATAAGAGGTTAAAGTTCAGGTTACGGTGAGGTTTACATTCTAAGGTGAGCAATAGAATCAGGGTTAAATGTTATTTTCAGGGTTAGAGTTTTGGGTGAGGTGTAGAGTTTATGCTTAGGGCACGGGCCTTGTCTGCATTAGGCGGGGGGGGGGGGGTTAGGGGGCTGGGATTGTCACCAGGAACCCACTCTATCGTACTCTGGTTATGGGCCCCAGCGGTTCATTCAGGACACAGTGGAAGAGCCTCCTTTCATGCATGGCATGGGAGGATTGTAGGCTTTCTAAACTCTAAGAAAGCAAGAAGACTGAGAATTAGATTTAGGGTTAGGGTTAGGGTTCGGGTTAAGGATCAAGGTTAGTATTAGGGTGAAGGCTTAGAGTTAGGGGTTACGGGTAGCGTTACAGGTTACTCTTAGTTTTAACCATTACAGTTAGGTTCAGGGTTAAGGTTAGGGTTTAGGGTTTGGTACAGGATTAGGGTTAAATATTAGGTTTAGGGTTAAAGATTACGATTAAGGTTAGGTTTAAAGGTTAGTGTGAGGGTTAACAGTCAGGGTTAAAGTTAAGAGTTAGGGTTAGGGTTAGTGTTAGGATTAAGGGTTCATGTTAGGTTTAGGGTTAGAGTTAAGTGCTATGGTTAGCGCTCGAGGTTAGGGTTAGGTTTAGGGTTCACAGTTAGGGTTACGTTTAGAGGTTAGCATTAGGGTTAGGGATTAGCTTTAGGGTAAGAGTTTAGAGTTAGTGTTGGGCTTTAGGCTCAGGGCTTAGGTTTAGGGTCAGAGGTTAGGGTTGATGTTAGGGCTTAGATTTAGTGGTTAGTTTAAGGGCACAGGACCTGTTTATTCTACAGTGAGAGGGGTTAGGGTTAGGGTTAGGGTTGTCGTAGGGGTTAAGGTTAGATTTAACCTTGGGGTTAGTGTTAGGGTTAGGATTAGGGGGTTAGTGTTAGGGTTAGGGGTTAAAA
This sequence comes from Eulemur rufifrons, assembly GCF_041146395.1. Classification (NCBI taxonomy): domain Eukaryota; kingdom Metazoa; phylum Chordata; class Mammalia; order Primates; family Lemuridae; genus Eulemur; species Eulemur rufifrons. The sequence continues at coordinate 523,008 of NW_027182900.1, read as the reverse complement.
ACACCTACAGCCAGCCCTAACCCGATTTCTGACACTTCTTCCATTCTCAGAGTTAACCAAGCCTACAATACAGCCATGTCATGCGTGAGAAGAGGCTCCACCTGAGTCCTGTATGTAGGTCTTGGCCCAAGGCCCAGCGTACGGTGGTGTTGTGTCGCAGCGACCCTGTGCACCACTCTCACCATAGATTAAACAGGTCCTGTGCCCTTAAACTAACCGCTAAATCTCAGCCCTAACACTAATCCTAACCCCTAACCCTAAAAGTTATCCTTAACCCTACTGTTAACACTCAAACTAACCCTTAACTCTAACCCTTGTCATGATCTTTAACCCTAACCCTAACACTTAACCCTAACCCTGTACCAAACCATAACCCCTAAGCTTAACCCTAACCCTAAACCTAAACCCTAAGTCTAACTGTAACTGTTAAACCTAACAGTAACTTTTAACCCTAAAACTAACCGTATCCCCTTACCCGAAGCCCTCACCCTAAGATTAAACTTCATCCCTAACCATAACGATAATCCTAACCTTAAATCTAATTCTCAGACTTCTTACTTTCTTAGAGATTTGAAAGCTTACAATCCTCCTTTACCATGCGTGAAATCAGGCTCTGCCAGAGTGTCCTACAAGAAACCCATGGGCCCATACCCTGCATACGATAGAGTGGGTTTCTGGTGACAATCGCATCCCCCTCAATCCCACTCCTAGGGCAGACAGGGCCCATACCCTAAGCAAAACCCTACCCCTCACTCATAATTCTAACCCTGATCCTATTGCTCACCTTAACACATAAACCTCACCGTAAACCTAACTTTAACCACTTATCCTAACATTAATGCATAACACTTATGCTAAGAACAACCCCTATCACTTAATTCTAACCCTAACTCCTAGCCATAACAGTAACCCCTAATCCCTAACCCTAATTCTAACCACTAAACATTACCTTAACCCTACAAACAACCCTAATACTAACCCTAACCTTAAACGCTAACCCTAACCTTATCCCTAAACATAACCTTAAAAGTTTACCCTAAACCCTAACCCTATCCCCTAACCCTAAGCCTAACCCTTAATTCTGATCCTAATCCTAACAATTAAACCTAACCCTAACCCTTAACCCTAACACTAACCCTTACCTTAATGCCGAGACCTAATCTTAGCAGTAAAGCTACCTCTAACCCTAACCCTAGACCTTAAACCTAACACTATCCCTAACTTATAACCCTAACCCTAACTGTTAACCCTCACCCTAACCCTTAACTCGGACCATAACCCTAACCCTTAACCCTAACCCTATCCCTTAATGCTAACCCTAAGCCTTAACCCTTAACCCTAATCCTATCCCTTAACCCTAACCCTAACCCCTAACCCTAACCCTAACCCTAACCCCAACCCTAAATCTATCTCTAGTCCCTAACCCAACCCTAACCGTTAACCCCTAATGCTAACATTAACCCTAACCCCTAATCCCTAACACCTAACCCTCACGCGAACACTAACCCCTAACCCCAAACACCTAACCCTAATCATAACCATAATTCTCACACTTCCTCCATTCTCAGAGTTAGCCAAGCCTACAATAAAACCATGCCATGCGTGAGAAGAGGCTCTGCCTGAGACCTGCATGTAGGTCTGGGCCCAAGGCCTAGGGTACGATGGTGTGGTGTGGCGATGACCCATTCTGCACACTTCTCACCATAGATTACACAGGTCCTGTGCCCTTAAAATAACCTCTAAATCTAAGCCCTAACGCTAACTCTAACACTAACCCTTAACCCTAAACTTAAGCCCTGACCCTAACGCCCAACACTAACATTAAACCCTTACCCTAATCCTTACCCATAACCCTAATGCCTAAACGTAACCCTAACGATGAACCCTAAACCTAACCCTAACCCCAAACCCTAACCATAACACTTAACTCTAACCCTAAACCTAACACGAACACTTAAACCTAAACTTAACCACTAACCCTAACACTTAACCTTAACCCTAACCGTTAACTCTCACACTAACCCTTAAACCTAACCCTAATCGTAATCTTTAACCCTAAACCTAACAGTTAACCCTTACCCTGTACCAAAACCTAACCCCTAACCTTAACCTTAACCCTAACACTTGACCCTAAAGCTAACTGTAACCATTAAACCTAACACTAACCTTTAACCCTGACCGTAACTCTAACCCCTAACCCTAAGCCCTCACCCTAATGCTAAACTTTATCCTTAACACTAACCATAATCCTATCCCTAAATCTAATTCTCAGACTTCTTGCTTTCTCAGAGTTTAGAAAGCCTACAATCCTCCCATGCCATGCGTGAAAAGAGGCTCTGCCACTGTGTCCTGCATGAAACCCAGGGACCCATACCCAGTGTACGATAGAGAAAGTTCTCGGCCACAATCCTAGACCCCTAATCCTCCCGCCTAGTGCAGACAGGGCCCGTGCCCTAAGCATAAAAAGTACGCCTAACATATAACCCTAACCTTGAACGTAACACCTAACCCTGATCCTACTGCTCACCTTATCATGTAGACCACACTGTAACCCTAACTTTAACCGCATCTCCTAAAGTTAATGCATAACACTTACACTGAGAACAACGCCTATCCCATAATTCTAACCCTAAATCTTAGCCATAACCATAAAACCTAATCCCTAACCCTAGTTCTAAACTGCTAACCCTAACCTTAACACTACCAACAACCCTAACACTAACCCTAACCCTAACCCTCACCCCTAATCCTACCCTATGCCTAAAAGTAACCCTAACTCCTAACCCTTATCCCTAACCAAAAGCCCTGTCCCTAACCATAAGACATAAGTCTCACCCTTATACCCTAACCCTAATACGAATCCTTAAGCCTAACCCCCAATCCTAACAATTAACCTTAACCCTAACTGTTAACGCTCACCCTAACCCTTAAATCAGACCAAAACCCTAACATTTAACCCTAACCCTAATCCCTAATGCTAACCCTAAGCCTTAACCCTTTACCCTAATCCTATCCCTTAAGCCTAACCCTAACCCTAATTCCTAACCCTAACCATAATCCCTAACCCTAACCCTAACACTAACCCTAACTCTGAATCTAACCCTAGCCCCTAAACCAACACTAACCCCTAACCCCTAACCCTAACCCTAACACTAACTCCTAATTTCTAACCCCTGAACCACACTCGAACCCTAACCCCTAACCCCAAACAATTAACCATAACCATAACCCTAATTCTCACACTTCCTCCATTTTCAGAGTTCACCAAGCCTACAATAGAGCCATGCCATGAGTGAGAAGAGGCTCCGCCTGAATCCTGCATGTAGGTCTGGGCCCAAGGCCCAGGTACGATGGTGTGGTGTCAAGGGGACCAATTCTGCACCCTTCTCACCATAGATTAAACAGGTCCTGTGCCCTTAAACTAACCGCTAAATCTAAGCCCTAACACTAAACCTAAACGCTAACCCTAAACCTAAGCCCTTATCCTAATGCCCAACACTAACACCAAACACTCACCCTAAACCTAACCTGTAACCCTAACCCCTAAACGTAACCCTAACCATGCACCCTATATCTAACCCTAACCCCTAACCCTAACCATAACACTTAACTCTAACCCTAAACTAACATAAACCCTTAACACTAAACCTAATCCCTAACCCTCATGCTTAACCCTAACCGTTAATCCTCACACTTACCTTTAAACCTAACCCTAATTGTAATCTTTAACTCTAAACTTAACACTTAAACCTTAACCTGTACCAAAACCTATCCCCTAAACTGAACCCTAACACTAAACCTTAACGCTAAACCTAACTGTAACTGTTAAACCTAACACTGACCTTTAACTCTGACCCTAAACCTAACCCCTAACCCTAAGGCATCACCTTAACACTAAACTTCATCCCTAATTCTAACCATAATCCTAACCCTAAATCTAATTCTCAGACTTTTTCTTTCTCAGAGTTTAGAAAGCCTATAATCCTCCCATGCCATGTGTGAAAGGAGGCCCTGCCACTGTGTCCAGGGGCCAATACCCAGCATACGATAGAGTGATTTCCCGGCGAATATGCTAGCCCCCTAACCTCTCCGCCTAGTGCAGACAAGGCACGTGCCCTAAGCATAAACACAACCCCTAACCAATAACCCTAACCATAACTGTTAACTCTCACCCTAACATTTAACCCTGACACTAACCCTAACCCGTAAACCTATCCCTAAACCTTTACCCAAAGCCTAAGCCTTAACTCTAACACTATCATTTAACCCTAGCCCTAACCCCTAAATGTTACACTAACCATGAACCCTAAGCCTAACCGTAACCCCTAACACTAACCATAACACTTAACTGTAACCCTAAACCTAACAAGACCCCTTAACCCTAACACTAACCCCTAACCCTAGCCCTTAAACTTAACCCTAAACTTTTACCCTCACACTAACCTTTAACACTAACCATAATGCTAATCTTTAACCCTAAACCTAACACTTAACTCTTACCCTGTACGAAACCCTAACCCCTGACCTTAACCCTGACAATAAACCTTAACCCTAAACCTAACTTTAACCGTTAAAACTAACACTAACCTTAACCCTAACTCTAACCCTAACCCTTAACCCTAAGCCCTCACCCTAACACTAATCGTCATCCCTAATCCTAACCATAATCCTATCCCTAAATCTTAATCTCAGACGTCTTCCTCTCTCAGAGTTTAAAAAGCCCTCACCCTAAAATTTAACCCTAAACCTAACTGTAACTGTTTAAACTAACACTAATCTTTAACCATAACCCTAACCCTTAACCTGAACCCTAAGCCAAACTCTTAACCCTAATCCTATCCCTTAACCCTAACTCTAATCCCTAACTCGAACGCTAACACTAACCCCAACCCTAAACCTAACCCTAGCCCCTAACCCAACCCTCACCCCAACACCTAACCCTAACACTAACCCTAACCCCTAATGCCTAACCCCTAACCCTCATTTGAACACTCTCTCCTAAACCCAAATCCCTAACCCTAACCATAACCCTAATTCTCACACTTCTTCCATTCTAAGAGTTAACCAAGCCTACAATACAACCATTCTATGCATGAGAACAGGCTCCCCCTGATTCCTGCATGTAGGTCTGAGCCCAAGGCCCAGGGTACAATGCTGTGGTGTCTCAGCGACCGATTCCACACCCTTCTCACCATAGATTAAACAGGTCCTCTGACCTTAAACTAATCGCTAAATCTAAGTCCTAACACTAACCCCTACCCTAAACAGAAACCCTGACCCAAACTCCCTTCACTAACACTATACCCTTACACCAAACCTAACCCCTAAACCTAACCCCTAAACATAACCTTAACCATGAACCCTAAACCTGAACCTAAACCCTAACACTTAAGTGTAACCCTAAACCTAACACGAACCCCTAATCCTAACCCTAAACCCTAACCCTAACCCTTCACCTTAACCCTAACCGTTAACCCTCAGCTAACCCTTAAACCTAACACTAATCCTAATCTTTACCCCTAAGCCGAACACTTAACCCTAACCCTGTACCAAACCCTAATCCCTAACACTAAGCCCTCTCCCTAACACTAAACTTCATCCCTAACCCTAACCGTAATGCTAACCCTAAATCTAATTCTCAGACTTCTTGCTTTCTCAGAGTTTAGAAAGCCTACAATCCTCCCATGCCATGCATGAAAGGAGGCTCTGCCACTGTGCCCTGCATGAAACCCAGAGGCCCATACCCAGCATACGATAGAGTGGGTTCCTGGTGACAATCCCAGCCTCCGAGCCCCCCCACCTAGTGAAGACAGGGCCTGTGCCCTAAGCATAAACACTGCCCCTAACCCATAACCATAACCCTGATCATAACATCTGACCCTGATCCTATTGCTCACCTTAACATGTAAAACTCACCATAACCCTAACCCTAACCCCTTATCCTAACGTTAATGAATAATACTTACCCTGAGGACAACACCTATCCCATAATTCTAACCCTAACTCTTATTCATAACTGTAAAACCTAATACCTAATTGTAAGCTGCTAACCCTAAATTTAACCCTACCAACAGCCCTAACACTAACCCTAACCCTAACCCTTGATCCTTAAGCCTAAACGCTAACCCTAACCCTAACCCTAAGTATAAACTCTACCCCTCACCCATAACCCTAACCCTGAACATAAAACCTAACCCTGATCCTATTGCTCACCTTAACACGTAAAGCTCACCGTAACACTAACTTTAACCGCTTACCCTAACTTTAAGCATAAAACTGACCCTGAGACCAACCCCTATGCCATAATTCTAACCCTAACTCCTTACCATAACCGTAACACCTAATCCCTAACCCTAATTCTAAACTGCTAAACCTAACCTTAAGCCTACAAAAAACCTTAATGGTAACACTAACCCTAACACCTAATCCTAACCCTGTGCCTGAAAATAAACCTAACCCTTAACCTTTAACCCTAATGCTAACCCATAACCCTAACCATAACACTTTACTCTAACCCTAAATCTAACACGAACGCTTAACACTAGCCCTAAACCCTAACCCTAACCCTTAAACACAAACCTAACCGTTAACACTCACACTAACCGTCAACCCTAATCCGAATTCTAATCTTTAACCCTAAACCTAACACTTAACCCTAACCCTGTACCAAACCCTAACCCCTAACCATAACCCTCACCCTAAAACGTAACCCTAAACCTAACTGTAACCGTTAAACCTAACTCTAACATTTAACCTTTACTCTACCCATAATCCCTAGCCCTAATCCCTCACCCTAGCACTAACCTCATTCCTAACCCTAACTATAATCCTAACCCTAAATCTAATTATCAGACTTCTTGCTTTCTCAGCGTTAGAAAGCCTACAATCCTCCCATGCCATGAATAAAAGGAGGCTCTACCACTGTGTCCTGCCGGAAACCTCAGTGCCCATACTCAGCATACACTAGAGTGGGTTCCCGACGACAATCGCAACCCCAAACCCCTCCCCCCCTGCCTAGTGCAGACAGGGCCCGAGTCGTAAGCATAAACCCTACCCCTCACCCCTAACCATAACCCTGAACATAACACCTGACCCTGATCCCATTGCTCACCTTAAAATGTAAATCTCACCATAACCCTAAATTTAACCCCTTATCATAACGTTAATGCATAACACTTACCCTGAGAACAACTCCTATCTCTGAATTCTAACCCTAACTCCAAGCCATAACCATAACACCTAATCCCTAATGCGAATTCTAAACTGCTAACCCTAACCTTAAACCTACCATCAAACCAAACATTACCCTAGCCCCTAACTTTAAAACTATGCCTAAAAATAACCCTAACACTTCACCCTTAATCCTAACCCCTAACTCTAACCCTAACCCTATCCCTAAGACCCTAACCATAACCCTAACTGGTAACCCTCACCCTAACACGTAACCCTGAACTTAACCCTAAACCTTAACACTAACCCTTAACCCTAACCCTAAGCCAAACCCTTAACCATAATCCTATCCTTTAACCCTAAACGCTAACCCTAATATTAACCCCAACCCTAAACCTAACCCTAACACCCTAACCCAAACCCAACAAATAACCCCTATCCCTAACACTAACCCTAACTCCTAATCCCTAGGACCTAACCCTGACTCGAACCATAATCCCAAACTCCAAACCCCTAACCCTGATTCTCACACTACTTCCATTCTCAGAGTGAAGCAAGCCTACAATACAGCTATACTATGCGTGAGATGAGGCTCCACCTGAGTCCTGCATGTAGGTCCTTTCCCAAGGATCAGAGAACGATTTTGTGCTTTCGTGGAGACTCCGACAGCACCCTTCTCACCGTAAATAAAACAGGTCCTGTGCCCTTAAACTAAAAGCTAAATCTCAGCCCTAACACTAACACTAACCCCTAACCGTAAACATAAGCTCCGACCGTAACGCTGAACACGAACTCTAAAACCTTACCCTAAACCTAATCCCTAACCCTAACACTAACCCATAAACATAACACTAACCATGAACCCTAAACCTAACCCTAACCATAACACTTAACGCTAACCCTAAAGCCTACACGAAGACTTATTCCTAACACTAACAAAAACCCTAGCCCTTAGTCTTGATCCTTATCATTAACCCTCACACTAGCCCTTAACCCTAACCCTAATCCTAATCTTTAACCCTAAAGCTAAAACTTAAGCCTAACACTGTACCAAACGCTAAACCTTAACCTTAACCCTAACCCTAAAACATAACCATAAACCTGACTGTAACGGTTAAACCTAACACTAACCTTTAACCCTAACCACTGACCTTAAGAACGCACCCTAACACTAACCTTCATCCCTAAACATTACCATAAACCTACCCCTAAATCTAATTCTCAGACTTCTTGCTTTCTCAGAGTTTAGAAAGCCTACAATTCTCCCATGTCATGAGTAAAAGGAGGCTCTGCCACTGTGTCCTGCAAGAAACCCGGGGGCCCATAACTAGTGCATGATAGAGCGGGTTCCCAGTGGCAATCCTAGTCCCTAACCACCCCCCCTCCTGGTGAAGACAGGGCCCGTGCGCTAAGCAAAAACACTATCCCTAACAGATAACCCTAACTCCAAACATAAAACCTAACCCTGATCCTGTTGCTCACCTTAAAACATAAACCTAACCATAACACTAATTTATCCCCTTATGTTAACGTTAATGCATAGCACCCAAAGAAGAAGCCCTATCCCATAATTCTAAACCTAACCCCTAGCCATAACCATAACACCTCATCCATATTCTAAAGTGCCAACCCTAAACTTCAACCTACCATCAACCCTAACCCTAACCCTAACCCTTAACCCTAAGCCCTCACCCTAACACTAATCTTCATCCCTAAACCGTGCCGTAATCCTAACCCGAAATCTAATTCTCAGACTTCTTGCTTTCTCAGAGTTTTGAAAGCCTACAATCCTACTAAGCCATGCATGAAAGCCCGCTCTGCGACAGTGTCCTGCAGGAAACCAGAGGCCCATACACTGCATACGATAGAGTAGATTACCAGCGACCATCACAGAACCCTATCTTTGCCTCCTAGTGCATACAGGGCCCGTGCCCAGAGCATAAACCCTACCCCTCACCCATAAGACTAACCCAGAACATAACACCTAACCCTGATCATACTGCTCACCTTAAGAGGTAAAGCTCACCATAACCCTAACTTTAACACCTTATCTTAACGTTAATGCATGACACCCTGAGAAAAAGCACTATACTGTAATTCTAACGCTAACTCCTAGCCATAACCATAACACCTAATCCCGAATTCTGAAACGCCAACCCTAACCTTAACCCTACCAACAACACTAACACTAACCCTAACACCTTACCCTAACCCTACGCATAAAAATAACCCTAACCGTTGATCCTTAGTCATAACCCCTAACCTTAACCCTAACACTTAACCCTAATCCCAAGCCTAACCATTAAACATAACCCTAACACTTAACCTTAAACCTAACCTTTACCTTAATGCCTAGAGATCTAACCCTAACACTGACTTACAGTTAACACTAACCCTAACCCCCTAATGTTAACCTTAAACCTGAACCATAAACCTAACCCTTAACCCTAATCCTATCCCTAACCCCCTAACCCTATCCCTAACTGTTAGCCCTCACCCTAACCCTTAACCGTGACCCTAACCCTAAACCGGAACCCTTACCCTAAGCCTAACCCTTAACCCTAACCCTATCCCTTAACCCTAACGCCTAACCCTAACGCTAACTCCAAACCTAAACCTTACCCTGGCCCCCTAAACCAGAGTTAACACCTAACCCGTAACACTAACTCTAACCCTAACCACTAATCCCTAGCACCTAACCCTGACTCCAAGCCTAACCCCTAACTCGAAACCCCTAACCCCAACCCTAACCCTAATTCTCACACTACTTCCATTCCCGAGTGAAGCAAGCCTACAATACAGCCATGCCATGTGTGAGATGAGGCTCCGCCTGAGTCCTGCATGTAGATCTTGTCCCAGGGCCCAGGGAATGATGTTGTGCTTTCGTGATGACTCCGACCGCACCCCTCTCACCGTAGATTAACCAGGTCCTGTGCCCTTAAACTGACCGATAAATCTAAGCCCTACCACCAACACTAACCCCTGACCCTGAACCTAAGCCCCGAGCCTAAAGCCCAACACTAACTCTAAACCCTTACCCTAAACCTAATCCTTAACCCTAATGCTAACCCCTAAACATAACCCTAACCGTGGACAGTAAACCTAACCCTAACCTCTAACACAAACCCTAACACATAACTCGAACCCTAAAGCTAACCCTAACCCTTAACCCTAAACCTAAACCCTAACCCTAACTCTTAACCTTAACCCTAACCGTTAACTCTCACGCTAACCTTTAATCCTAACCCTAATCCTAATCTTCAACTGTAAACCTAACACTTAACCCTAACCCTGTACCTAACCCTAACCCTATACCAAACCCTAACCCCTCATCTTAACCCTAACCGTAAACCTCAACCCTAAACCGAACTGTAACCGTTAAACCTAAGAGTAACCTTTAACCCTAACCCTAATCCCTAACCCTAAGCCCTCACCCTAACACTAAACTTCATCCTTAACCCTAACCAGAATCCTAACCCTAAATCTAATTCTCAGACTTCTTGCTTTCTTAGAGTTTAGAAAGCCTGCAATCCTCCCATGTCATGCGTGAAAGGAGGCTCTACCACTGTGTCCTGCATCAAACCCACGGGCCCATACCCAGAGTACGATACAGTGGGATCCTGGTGACAATCCCAGTCCCCTAACCTCCCCCCACCCCCGCCTAAGGCAGACAGGGCCCGTGCGCTAAGCATAAACAATACCTGTAACAGATATCCCTCACCGTGAACATAACACCTAACCCTGTTCCTATTTCTCCCCTTAACACGTAAACCTCACCGTGAGCCTAACTTTAACCTCTTATCCTAACGTTAGTGCATAACCCATTCCCTGAGAACAACCCCTATCCCATAATTCTAACCCTATCTCCTAGTCGTCACTGTAACACCTAATCCCTAACTCTAATTCTAAACCGCTAACTCCAACCGTAACCCTGCCTACAACCCTAACACTGACAGTAACCCTTACTTCTAACCCCAACGCTATGCCTAACAAAAACCCTTAACCCTTCACCCTAACCCCTAAGCCTTACCCTAACCCTTAACCCTAATCCTAATCCTATCCATTCAACCTAACCCTAGCTCTTAAAGCTAACCCTAAACCTTACCCTCACGACTAGACCTAACCCTGACACTAACCTAACACCTAACCCTAACCATAACCCCTACAGCTAACCTTAACCCTGAACCCTAAACCTAACCCTAACACTGAACCCTCACTATATCCCCAACCTCTAAGCCTAATCCTAACCGTTAACCCTCACCCTAACACTCAAACTGGACCATAACACTAAACATTAACCCTAACACTAAACTTTAACCCTAAACCTGAGCCCAACCCTTAACGCTAATCCTATCCTTTTACCCTAAACCTAACTCCTAAACCTAACCCTAACACTAACCCCAATCCTAATTCTAACCATACCCCTTCATAAAACACTAACTCCTAACCCTAACACTTACCAAAAACCCTAATCGCTAATCCCTAACACTAATGCTTAATCTTTACCGTAACCATTAACCCTCACCCTAACCCTTAACGCTGACCCTAACCTTAACCTTTAATCTAAGCCTGACCCTTAACCCTAACAGTAAGGAAAACCCTCACGCCAACCTTATCCCTTATCCCTAACCCTAACACTACAGCTAAAAATAACCCTAACCTTTGATCCTTAAACCTAACCCCTAACACTTACTTTAACCCCAAACCCTAACCCTAATCCTAAGCATTAAACCTAACCCTATCTCTTAACCCTTACTCTAACGCCTAGATCTAACACTAAAATCTAACCTACCACCTAATCCTAACCTTAAGCCCTAATGCTAACTCTAACCCTGAACCCTAAACCTACCCGTAAACCCTTAACACTAACCCTATCCATAAACCTTAACCCTGACCCTAACCATAACCCGCACCCAAGCATTTAACCCTGACCCTAACCCTAATCCTTAACGATAAACTTAACACTAAACCCCAACCCTAAGCCCAACACTTAACCCTAAACCTGACCCTTGACCCCTAACCCTAAACCTAAGCCTAACCCCAACCTGAACCCTTAATCTTGACCCTTACCCTTAACCCTCGCACTAACCCTACTCCTAATCTTTAACCATGAAGCTAACACTGAAGCCTACCCCTGTGCCAAACGCTAAACCCAAACCTTAACCCGAACCCTGAGACTTAACCGTAAACCTAACTGTAACTGTTAAACCTAACACTAACCTTTAACCCCAACCCCTAACCCAAGACCCCACCCTGACACTAATCTTCATCCCTAAACATTACCAGAATCCTACCCCTAAATCTAATTCTCAGAGTTCTTGCTTTCTCAGAGTTTAGAAAGCCTAAAATCCTCCCATGCCATCAGTAAAAGGGGGCTCTGCCACTGTGTCCTGCATGAAACCCAGGAGCCCATACCCAGCGTACGATAGAGTGTGTTCCCGGGGACAATCCCATCCCCCTAACCCCAGCCCCCCGCCCAGTGCAGACAGGGCCCGTACGCTAAGTATAAACACTACCCCTAACAGATAACCCTCACCCTGAACATAACACCTAACCCTGATCCTATTGCTCACCTTAAAACATAAACCTCCCCGTAACCCTAACTTAGCCCCTTAACTTAACGTGAATGTATAACACCTTGAGAAGAAGCCCTATCCCGTAATTCTAATCCTAAACCATAGTCATAACCGTAACACCTCATCCCTAATTCTAAAACGTCAAACCTAACCTTCACCCTACCAGCAACCCTAACCCTAACCCTAACCCCTAACCCTAAGCCCTCACCCTAACCACTAATCTTCATCCCTAAACCGTGCCGTAATCCTAACCCGAAATCTAATTCTCAGACTTCTTGCTTTCTCAGAGTTTTGAAAGCCTACAATCCTACTAAGCCATGCATGAAAGCCGGCTCTGCCACAGTGTCCTGCATGAAACCCAGAGGCCCATACACTGCGTGCGATAGAGTGGGTTCCCAGCGACCATCACAGACCCCTAACTTCGCCTCCTAGTGCATACAGGGCCCGTGCCCTAACGATAAACCCTACCCCTCACCCATAACCCTAACCCAGAACATAACACCTAACCCTGATCCTACTGCTCACCTTAACAGGTAAAGCTCACCGTAACCCTAACTTTAACCCCTTATCTTAACGTTAATGCATGACACCCTGAGAACAAGACCTATACCGTAAATCTAACGCTAACTCCTAGCCATAACCATAACACCTAATCCCTAATTCTGAAACGCCAACCCTAACCTTAACCCTACCAACAACACTAACATTAACCCTAACCCCTTACGCTAACCCTACGCCTAAAAATAACCCTAACCTTTGATCCTGAGTCATTACCCATAATCTTAACCCTAACCCTCAACCCTAATCCCAATCCTTAACCATTAAACTTAACCCTAACTCTTAACCCTAACCCTGACCTTTACCCTAATGCCTAGAGATCTAACCGCAACACTGACCTACAGTTACACTAACCCTACCCTCTAACGCTAACCTTAAACCTGAACCATAAACCTAACCCTTAACCCTAACCCTATCCCTAACCCCCTTACCCTAACTCTAACTGTTAACCCTCACCCTAACCCTCAACCTTGACCCTAACCTTAAACCTTAATCCTAACCATGCGTTTCATGAGCCTCTGCCTTTGTCCTGCGTGACAGTTGAAGCCCAACACCAAGGGTAAGATGAAGTGGGGACGCAGCCTTGCTCCACACCCACAGTGCCCCGTACATTAGACGGGGCCCGTGCCCTAACATACACCGTTAAACGTAAGCCCTAACCCTATCACTAAACCAAACCCTTCGTAAGCCCTGAATCTAACTCCTAACAGTAACCCTAATCCCTGACCCTTACTCTTGCCTCTCACCCTAAACCTAAACCCAACCACTAAACATAATCCTAATCTCTAACCCTAACAGTAATCCTAACCCTAATTCTAACCTAAAACCCTAACCCCTAAATCTAATCCTAGTCCCTAACACCTAACCTTACCCTAAACCGAATTCCAATTCTCAGAGTTCTTCAATTCAAAAACTTAAAAAAGCCTACAATCCACCAATGCCGTGTCTGAGATGAGCGTCCGCCCCTATGTCCTGCATGACAGGCAGGCGCCAATGCCCAGGGTACTATGGAGTGGAGTCCTGGGGTCTGTAGGCTTGCTAAACTCCAGTTTGGAAGAATTGCTATAGTCATATATAGGGATGCTTACATTTACTTATAGAAAGCAACTATTGATGTGTGATTTGTAAGCTTGCCTTACTCTAGTTTGGATGAAGAAGCTGAATCATATATAGGAATATTAGCTTTGAGTTAGAGGAAGCATCTATGGGGGGTGCTTTTTTGGCTTGTTAAACTCTGGTTTGGAAGAAGTTCGAGAGTCTTATATAGGAACGATATCATTCATTCAGAGAAAGCAATTATAGGGAGTTGGTTTGTAGGCTTGCTAAGCTCTAGTTTGGAGGAAGGCGAGAGTCATATATAGAACGCTTACGTTCACATAAAGCGTCTACGGGGGGACGGATTCTAGGCTTCCTAAACTCTAGCTTGGAAAAAGAGGACAGTTATGTATAGGAACTCTCGGCGGGGGATTTGTAGCATTGCTAAAATCTTAGATTGGAAAAGTTGCGAGAGTCATACATAGGAATGTTAACATTCACTCAATGAAAGCAACTATAAGGGGTGCTTTCCAGGCTGGCTACACTCTAATTTGGAAAAAGTGCGACAGTCATATATAGGAAGGCTTATATTCACTCAGACAAAGCAATTATGTGTAGGTGTATAGTAGGCATGCTAACTCTAGTTTGGAAAATTTCGAGAGCCATGTATAGGAAAGCATACAGTAACTTAGAGAAAGCAACGAACAGGGGTGGAGTGTAGGCTTTCTAAACTCTAGTTTGGAGGAAGTGCCATAGTCATATATAGGAACGCTTAAATTCGTTCAGAGAAAACAGCTGTCGGGGATTGGTTTGTAGACTTATTCAACTCTAGTTTGGAAGAAGTGCGAGAGACATATATAGGAATGTTTACATTGACTCAAAGAAAGCAACTATGGGGGAGTGTTATTTTGGCATGCCAGATGTTAGTTAAGAAGAGGTACAAGACTCATATATAGGAACGCTTACATTCACACAGCGAGAGCAACTACGGAGTAGTGTCAGGTAGACATGTTAAAGTCTAGCTTGGGAGAAGTTCCAGAGTCCTATATAGGAAAGGTAACAGCCACTTTGAAAAAGCAAGTCTTGGCGGGTGGTTTGTAGGCCTGCAAAACCCTGTTTTGGTTGAAGTGTGAGAGTCATATATGAGAAGGCTTACATTCACTCAGAGAAAGCAACGATGGGGTTGTTTGTAGGCTTACTAAACTGCAGTTTGGAAGAAGCACGAGAATCACATATAGGAGCACATACATTTTGACGCACTGAAAGTAACTATGGGGTGGTGTTTTATAGGCATGCTAAACTCTAGTTTGGACGAAGTTTGAGAATCACATATAAGAAAGCTTAGAGTCACTTAGAGAAAGCAAATCTCTGGGTGTGGAATGTAGGCCTGCTAAACTCTATTTTGGTTTAAGAGTGAGAGTCATATATGGGAAGGCTTACATTCCCTCAGAGAAAGCAACGACGGCGTGGTGGTTTGTAGGCATACTAAACTCTAGTTTGGAAGAAGTAGGAGAATGATATATGGGAACGCTTACATTCGCGTAGAGAAAGCAATTATGGGGTGGCGTTTTTGTAGCCATGCTAATCTCTAGTTTGGAAGAAGTTAAGGAGTAATATATAGGAAAGGGTACAGTCATAGAAACCAACTCTCGGGGGATGTTTTGTACACCTGCAAAACTCCAGTTTGGAAGTGGGAGAGAGTCATATTGGGGACCGCGTGCATTCACTCAGAGAAATCAACGATGGGATTGTGATTTGTAGGCATAGTCAACTCTAGTTTGGAAGAAGTACGAGAATCGTATATAGGAAAGCTTACCTTCACGCAGAGAAAGCAACTATGGAGTGATGTTTGTATGCCTACTAAAATATAGTTTGGAGGAAGTTCGAGAGCCATATCTGGGAAGCTTACAGTCACTTAGAGAAAGCAACCCTAGGGGGTGTTTCGTAGGCCTGCTAAACTCTATTTTCAATGAAGTGTTAGAATAATATATGGGAACTCAGTGAAAGCAACGTTGTGGTTGTGGTTCCTAGAAGAAGCAAGAGAATCACATGTAGAACCGCTTACATTCCGGCACCGAATGCAACTATGGGGTGGTGTTTTGTAGGCTTGCAAAACTCTAGTTTGGACGAAGTTTGAGAGTCATATATAGGAAAGTTTACAGTCACGTAGAGAAAGCAACTCTCTGGGTGTGGAATGTAGAGTTATTTTGGTTGAAATAGAGTTATTTTGGTTGAAATGTGAGAGTCATATATGGGAACGCTTACATTCACTCAGAGAAAACAACGTTTGGGTGGTGGTTTGTAGGGCATACTAAACTGTAGTTTGGAAGAAGTACGAGAGTCCTATATAGGAACACTTACATTCACACAGAGAAAGCACTTATGGCGTCAGGTTTTGTAGGCATGCTAAACTGTAGTTTGGAAGAAGTTGGAGAACCTTATACAGGAAAGATTACCGTCACCCAGGGAAAGCAACTCTCGGGAGATTTTTTTGTACACATGCTAAACTCTAATTTGGATGAAGTGTGAGAGTCAAACATGGGACCGCTTACATTCCCTCAGAGAAACAACACTGGGGTGGTTTTTGTAGGCATACTAAATAGTTTGGAAGAAGTACGAGAATGATATTTGGGAACGCTTACATTCACACAGAGAAAGCAACTACGTGGTGGTGTTTTGTAAGCATGCTATAGTTTGGAAGAAGTTCCAAACCTGAACAGTCATTTAGAGAAAGCAACTCTTGGTGGGTGATTTTTAGGTCTGCTAAATTGTATTTTGAAAGAAGTACCAGAGTCATATATACTAATGCTTACATTCATGCAAAGAAAAAACCATGGGGTGATGTTTTGTGGGCATGTTAACCTGTAGTTTGGAAGAAGTTGGAGAGTTTTATTTAGGAAAGCTTACAGTCACCTAGAGAAAGTAACTCTCGGGAGAGCCTTTCTTGGCCTGCTAAACTCTACTTTGCATCAATTGTGAGAGTCAAACATGGGAATGCTTTCATTCATTCAGAGAACGCAACGTTTGGGTGGTGGTTTGTAGGCATTCTAAACTGTATTTTGGAGGAAGTACGAGAGTCATGTATATGAACGATTACATTCATGCAGAGAAAGCAACTCTGGGGTGGTTTCTAGGCATGCTAAACTCTAGTTTGGACGAAGTTTGACAATCACATATAAGAAAGCTTAGAGTCGCTTAAAGCAAATCTCTGGGTGTGGAATGTAGGTGTGCCAAACTCTATTTTGGTTTCAGAGTGAGAGTCATATATGGGAAGGCTTACATTCACTCAGAGAAAGCAACGATGGTGTGGTCGTTTGTAGGCATACTGAACTCTAGTTTGGAAGAAGTAGGAGAATGATATATGGGAACGCTTACATTCATGCAGAGAAAGCAATTATGGGGTGGCTTTTTTGTAGCCATGCAAATCTCTATTTTGCAAGAAGTTAAAGAGTAATATATAGGAAAGCGTACCGTCATTTATAGAAACCAACTTTCGGGGGATGATTTGTAGGCCTGCAAAACTCTACTTTGGAAGAAGGGGGAGAGTCATATGGGGGACTGGGTATATTCACTCGGAGAAATCAACGACGGGGTTGTGGTTTGTAGGCATACTAAACTCTAGTTTGGAAGAAGGACGAGAATCATTTATAGGAACGCTTACATTCATGCAGAGAAAGCAACTATGGAGTGATGTTTGTATGCCTACTAAACGATAGATTGGAGGATGTTCGAGAGTCATATCTGGAAAGCTTACAGTCATTTAGAGAAAGCAACTCTCTGGGGGTGGTTCGTAGGCCTGCTAAACTCTATTTTCAATGAAGTGTTCGAATCATATACAGGAACGCTTACATTCACTCGGAGAAAACAACGTTGGGGTGGCCGTTTCTGAGCATACTAAACTCTACTTTGGAAGAGGTACGAGAGACATACATAGGAACGCTTACATTAACACAGAGAAAGCAAATACGGGGTGCTGTAGTGCAGGCATGCTAAACTATAGATTGGAAGAAGTTCGAAAGCTGACAGTCACTTAGAGAAAGCAACTCTTGGCGGGTGATTTTTAGGTCTGCTAAATTGTATTTTGAAAGACGTACCAGAGTCATATACAAACGCTTACAGTTATGCAGAGAAAGAAACTATGGGGTGATGTTTTGTTGGCATGCTAAACTGCAGTTTGAAAGGACTTCCAGAGTGTTATATAGGATAGCTACAGTCACCTAGAGAAAACAACACTCGGGACAGCTTTGCAAGCCTCTAAACACTAATTAGCAGCAATTGTGAGAGTCAAATATGGGAAAGCTTACATTCACGGAGAGAACACAACGTTTGGGTGGTGGTTTGTAGGCATAATAACTGTAGGTCGGAAGAAGTAGGAGAGTCATATATATGAACAGTTACATTCACGCAGAGAAAGAAACTGTTGGGTGGTGTATGTACGCATGTTAATCTATACTTTGGAGGAAGTTTGAGAGTCATATCTGGGGAAAATTACAGTCACATAGCTAAATCAACCATCGGGGACTGGTTTGTAGGTCTGCTAAATTCTATTTTGGAAAAAGTGATTCATATAAGGGAATGCTTATGTTCACTCAGAGAAAGCAACGATGCGGTGGTGTACTGTTGGCATGCTAAACTTCAGTTTGGAAGAAGTTCGAGAGTTTTACATAGGAAAGCTTACATTCACCTAGAGAAAGCAACTCTCAGGATGTGGTTTATAGGCCTGGTGAACTCTAATTTGGATCAAGTGTGAGAGTCATACATACGAGTTCCAAAATACAGTTTAGTATGCCTACAAACCACCAGCCTAACATTGCTTTCTCTGAGTGGATATAGGCCTTCCCTTATATGAATCTCGGACTGCTTTCAAAATGCAATTTGCCGGACCTACAAAACACCGCCTGAGAGTTGCTTTCTCTCACTATAAGCTTTCCTATATATGACTTTGGGACATAGTTTAGCATGCCAACAAAAGGCCACCCCATAGTTTGCGTGAATGTAAGTGTTCCTATGCATCACGCTCGTACTTCTTCCAAAGTATAGTACACCTACCAACCACCTCCCCAACGTTGCTTTTTCTGAGTGAATGTAAGCATTCTTTTATTCTCGTACTTCCTCCAAACTCCAGTTTAGTGTGACTAAAAATCACCACCGCAACCTTGCTTTCTCTGCGTGAATGTAAGCGTTTGTATATGACTCTGGTACGTCTTTCAAAATACAATTTAGCAGACCTAAAAATCACCCGCCAAGAGTTGCTTTCTCTAAGTGACTGTCAGCTTTCGAACATCTTCCAATCTATAGTTTAGCATGCCTGCATTACAGCACCCCGTATTTGCTTTCTCTGTGTTAATGTAAGCGTTCGTATTTATGTCTCTCGTACCTCTTCCAAAGTAGAGTTTAGTATGCTCAAAAACGGCCACCCCAACGTTGCTTTCTCTGAGTGAATGTAAGTGTTCCTGTATATGATTCGAACACTTCATTGAAAATAGAGTTTAGCAGGCCTACGAACCATCCCCAGAGAGTTGCTTTCTCTAAATGACTGTAAGCTTTCCAGATATGACTCTCGAACATCCTCCAAACTATCGTTTAGTAGGCATACAAACATCACTCCATAGTTGCTTTCTCTGCATGAATGTAAGCGTTCCTATATATGATTCTCGTCCTTCTTCCAAACTAGAGTTTAGTATGCCTACAAACCACAACCCCATCGTTGATTTCTCCGAGTGAATGTACCCAGTCCCCCATATGACTCTCCCCCTTCTTCCAAAGTAGAGTTTTGCAGGCCTACAAACCATCCCCCGAAAGTTGGTTTCTATAAATGACGGTACGCTTTCCTATATATTACTCTTTAACTTCTTGCAAAATAGAGATTAGCGTGGCTACAAAAAAGCCACCCCATAATTGCTTTCTCTGCATGAATGTAAGCGTTCCCATATATCATTCTCCTACTTCTTCCAAACTAGAGTTCAGTATGCCTACAAACGACCACACCATCGTTGCTTTCTCTGAGTGAATGTAAGCCTTCCCATATATGACTCTCACTCCGAAACCAAAATAGAGTTTAGCACGCCTACATTCCACACCCAGAGATTTGCTTTAAGCGACTCTAAGCTTTCTTATATGTGATTCTCAAACTTCGTCCAAACTAGAGTTTAGCATGCCTAGAAAACACCACCCCAGAGTTGCTTTCTCTGCATGAATGTAAGCGTTTGAATATATGACTCTGGTATTTCTTTCAAAATACAATTCAGCAGACCGAAAAATGAACCGCCGAGAGTTGCTTTCTCTGACTGTCTGCTTTCGAACTTCTTCCAAACTATATTTTAGCAGGCCTACAAAACACCACCCCATAGTTGCTTTCTCTGCGTCCATATAAGCGTTCATATATATGACTCTAGTACTTCTTCCAAACTGGAGTTAGTATACCTACAAACCGGCACCCCAATTTACCTTTCTCTGAGTGAATGAAGCGTATCCATGTATGCCTCTTTCACTTCATCCAAATTAGAGTTTAGCGGCTTACAAACCACCTCCTGTGAGTTGCTTTCTCTAGGTGACTGTAAACTTTCCTATATAAGACTCTCGAACTTCTTCCAAACTACAGTTTAGCATGCCAACAATACAGCGTCCCATCGTTGATTTCTCTGAGTCAACATAAGCGTTCCCATATATGACTCTCACTCTTCTTCCAAAATAGAATTTAGCAGACCTACACACCAGCCCCCGATTGTTCCTTTCTCTATGTGACTCTAATTTTCCCCAGATATGACTCTCGAACTTCCTCCAAACTACAGATTATGATGATTACCTACGCCACCCCACAGTTGCTTTCTCTGCGTGAATGTAACCGTTCATATATGACTCTCCTACTTCTTCGAACTACAGTTGTTATTCCTACAAACCACCACGACAAAGTTCTTTCTCTGAGTGAATGCAAGCGTTCTCACACTTCATCCAAATCACAGTTTAGCAGACCTACCAACAAACTACAGAGAGTTGTTTTCTCTGTGTCACTGTAATCTTTCCTATATAAGGCTCTCGAACTTCTTCCAAACCACAGTTTAGCATGCCAACAAAATACGACCACAGAGTTGCTTTCTCTGCGTGAATGTAAGCATTCATATATATGACTCTCCTACTTCCTCCAAAATACAGTTTAGAATGCTTAAAGACCAGCCACCGAAACGTTGCGTTCTCTGAGTGAATGTAAGCGTTCCCATGTTTGACTCTCACAATTGCTGCTAATTAGTGTTTAGAGGCTTGTAAAGCTGTCCCGAGTGTTGCTTTCTCTAGGTGACTGTAAGCTATCCTATATAACACTCTCGAACACCTTCCAAACTGCAGTTTAGCATCCCCACAACACATCACCCCATAGTTTCTTTCTCTGCGTGAATGTAAGCGTTTGTATATGACTCTGGTACATCTTTCAAAATACAATTTAGCAGACCTAAAAATCACCCGCCAAGAGTTGCTTTCTCTAAGTGACTGTCAGCTTTCGAAATTCTTCTAATCTATAGTTTAGCATGCCTGCACTACAGCACCCCGTATTTGCTTTCTCTGTGTTAATGTAAGCGTTAGTATTTGTCTCTCGTACCTCTTCCAAAGTAGAGTTTAGTATGCTCAAAAACGGCCACCCCAACGTTGCTTTCTCTGAGTGAATGTAAGCGTTCCTGTATATGATTTTAACACTTCTTTGAAAATAGAGTTTAGCAGGCCTACGAACCACCCCCTGAGAGTTTCTTTCTCTAAATGACTGTAAGCTTTCCAGATATGACTCTCGAACATCCTCCAAACTATAGTTTAGTAGGCATACACACATCACTCCATAGCTGGTTTGTCTGCGTGAATGTAACCGTTCATATATATGACTTTCCTACTTCTTCCGAACTACAATTAAGGCCACAAACTGCAACCCAAACCTTGCGTTCTGAGTGGATGTAAACCTTCCCATACTTGACTTTAAGAGTTGGTGCAAATTATCAGGCTTAGAAATCATCTCCCAAGAGTTGCTCTCTCTAGGTGACTGTAAGCTTTGCTATATAAGATTCTAAACTTCCTCCAAACTATAGTTTAGTAGGCATACAAACCTCACTCCATAGTTGCTTTCTCTGCATGAATGTAAGCGTTCCTATATATGATTCTCGTACTTTCTCCAAACTAGAGTTTAGTATGCCTACAAAACACAACCCCATCCTCGATTTCTCTGAGTCAATGTACGTGGTCCCCAATATGACTCTCCCACTTCTTCCAAAGTAGAGTTTTGCAGGCCTACAAACCATCCCCCGAAAGTTGGTTTCTATAAATGAGTGTACGCTTTCCTATATAACTTCTTCCAAACTAGAGATTAGCATGGGTACAAAAAAGCCACCCCATAATTGCTTTCTCTGCATGAATGTAAGCGTTCCCATATATCATTTTCCTACTTCTTCCAAACTAGAGTTTAGTATGCCTACAAACCACCACACCATCGTTGCTTTCTCTGAGTGAATGTAACCCTTTCCATATATGACTCTCAATCTAAACCAAAATAGAGTTTAGCACGCCTACATTCCACACCCAGAGATTTGCTTTCTCTAAGTGACTCTAAGCTTTCTTATATGTGATTCTCAAACTTCGTCCAAACTAGAGTTTAGCACGCCTAGAAAACACCACCCCACAGTTCCTTTCTCTGCATGAATGTAAGCGTTTGAATATATGACTCTTGTACTTCTTTCAAAATACAATTTAGCAGACCTAAAAATCCACCGCCAAGAGTTGCTTTCTCTAAGTGACTGTCTGCTTTCGAACTTCTTCCAAACTATATTTTAGCAGGCCTACAAAACACCACCCCATAGTTGCTTTCTCTGCGTCCATATAAGCGTTCATATATATGACTCTAGTACTTCTTCCAAACTGGAGTTAGTATACCTACAAACCGGCACCCCAATTTACCTTTCTCTGAGTGAATGAAGTGTATCCATGTATGCCTCTTTCACTTCATCCAAATTAGAGTTTAGCGGCTTACAAACCACCTCCTGTGAGTTGCTTTCTCTAGGTGACTGTAAACTTTCCTATATAAGACTTTCGAACTTCTTCCAAACTACAGTTTAGCATGCCAACAATACAGCGCCCCATCGTTGATTTCTCTGAGTCAACATAAGCGTTCCCATATATGACTCTCACTCTTTTTCCAAAATAGAATTTAGCAGACCTACACACCAGCCCCCGATTGTTCCTTTCTCTAAATGACTCTAATTTTCCCCAGATATGACTCTCGAACTTCCTCCAAACTACAGATTATGATGATTACATACGCCACTCCACAGTTGCTTTCTCTGCATGAATGTAACCGTTCATATATGACTCTCCTACTTCTTCGAACTACAGTTGTTATTCCTACAAACCACCACGACAAAGTTCTTTCTCTGAGTGAATGCAAGCGTTCTCACACATCATCCAAATTACAGTTTAGTAGACCTACCAACAAACTACAGAGAGTTGTTTTCTCTGTGTCACTGTAATCTTTCCTATATAAGGCTCTCGAACTTCTTCCAAACCACAGTTTAGCATGCCAACAAAATACGATCACAGAGTTGCTTTCTCTGCGTGAATGTAAGCATTCGTATATATGACTCTCCTACTTCCTCCAAAATACAGTTTAGAATGCTTACAAACCACCACCCAAACGTTGCGTTCTCTGAGTGAATGTAAGCGTTCCCATGTTTGACTCTCACAATTGATGCAAATTAGAGTTTAGCACGCTTAGAAACAATCTGCCGAGAGTTACTTTCTCTAGGTGACTGTAAGCTTTCTTATATAAGACTCGCGAACTTCTTCCAAACTACACTTTAGCATCCCAACGAAACACTGCCCTATCGTTGATTTCTCTGAGTGAACATAAGCGTTCCCACATATGAATTTCACTCTTCTTCCAAAATAGAATTTAGCAGATCTACAAAACGGCCCCCGATTGTTGCTTTCTCTAAGTGACTGCAATTTTCCCCAGATATGACTCTCGAACTTCCTCCAAAGTATAGATTAACATGCATACATACACCACCCAACAGTTTCTTTCTCTGCGTAAATGTAACCGTTCATACATATGACTCTCCTACTTCTTAGGGTAAAGGTTAAGTGTTAGAGTTAGGGATTAGTGATTAGGGTTTTTGGTTAGTGTTAGGGTTAGCGGTTAGGAGTTAGTGTTTTATGAAGGGGTATGGTTAGAATTAGGATTGGGGTTAGAGTTAGGGTGAGGTATAGGGGTTAGGTTTAGGGTAAAAGGATAGGATTAGGGTTACGGGTTGGGCTTAGGTTTAGGGTGAAAGTTTACTGCTAGGGTAAGGGATAGGGTTCAGGGTTAGCTTTAGGGGTTCTGGATAGGGTTAGGTGTTAGGTTAGTGTCAGGGTTAGGTCTAGTCGTGAGGGTAAGGTTTAGGGTTAGCTTTAGGAGCTAGGGTTACGTTTAATGGTTAGGATTAGGATTAGGGCTAAGGGTTAGGGTAAGGCTTAGGGGTTAGGGTGAAGGGTTAGGGTCAAGGGTTAGGGTTTTTGTTAGGCATAGCGTTGGGGTTAGAAGTAAGGGTTACTGTCAGTGTTAGGGTTGTAGGTAGGGTTACGGTTAGGGTTAGCGGTTTAGAATTAGGGTTAGAGATTAGGTGTCACAGTGATCACTAGGAGATAGGGTTAGAATTATGGGATAGGGGTTGTTCTCAGGAAATGGGTTATGCATTAACGTTAGGATAAGAGGTTAAAGATAGGCGCACGGTGAGGTTTACGTGTTAAGGGGAGAAATAGGAACAGGGTTGGGTGTTACGTTCAGGGTTAGGGTTATCTGTTAAAGGTATTGTTTATGCTTAGCGCACGGGCCCTGTCTGCATTATGCGGGCGGGGGGAGTTTAGGGGGCTGGGATTGTACCCGGGAACCCACTCTATCATACTCTGGGTATGGGCCCGTGGGTTTCATGCAGGACACAGTGGTAGAGCCTCCTTTCACGCATGGCATGGGAGGATTGCAGGCTTTCTAAACTCTAAGAAAGCAAGAAGTCTGAGAATTAGATTTAGAGTTAGGATTATGGTTAGGGTTAAGGATGAAGTTTAGTGTTAGGGTGAGGGCTAGGGTTAGGGATTAGGGTTAGGGTTAAAGGTTACTCTTAGGTTTAACGGTTACACTTTGGTTTAGGGTTGAGGTTTACGGTTAGGGTTAAGATGAGGGGTTAGGGTTTGCTACAGGGTTAGGGTTAAGTGTTAGGTTTAGGGTTGAAGATTAGGATTAGGGTTAGGATTAAAGGTTAGCGTGAGAGTTAACGCTTATGGTTAAGGTTAAGAGTTAGGGTTTAGGGTTAGGGTTAGGGTTAGTTTTAGGGTTAGAGTTATGTGCTATGGTTTGTGTTAGAGGTTAGGGTTAGGTTTACTGGTCACGGTTAGGGTTACGTTTAGGGGGTAGCATTAGGGTTAGGGTTAGGGTTAAGGGATAGGATTAGGGATAAGTGTTGGGCTTAGGGTTAGAGTTTAGTGTTAGGGTTATCATTAAGGATTAGGGGAAGGGTCAGGGTTAAATGCTTGGGTGCGGGTAATGGTTAGGGTCAGGGTTAAGGTTCACGGATAGGGTTAGTGTTAAGGGTTACGGGTAGGTTTAGGGTTCAGGGTTAGAGTTAGCATTAGGGCTTAAGGTTAGGATTAGGCGGTAGGTTAGATTTAGGGTTAGATCTAGGCGTTAGGGTAAGGGCTAGCGTTAGGGTTAAGAGATAGGGTTAGGTTTAATGCTTAGGATTAGGGTTAGGGTTTGGGGTTAAAGTAAGTGTTAGGGGTTAGGTTTCAGGATCCAAGGTTAGGGTTATTTTTAGCTGTAGTGTTAGGGTTAGGGATAAGGGATCCCATTAGCATTAAGGGTCTTCCTTACTGTAGGGTTAAGGGTTAGGCTTAGAGTTAAAGGTTAAGGTTAGGGTCAGTGTTAAGATTTAGGGTGAGGGTTAACGGTTAGGGTAAAGGTTAAGCGTTAGGGTTAGGGATTAGTGATTAGGGTTTTTGGTTAGTGTTAGGGTTAGCGGTTAGGAGTTAGTGTTTTATGAAGGGGTATGGTTAGAATTAGGATTGGGGTTAGAGTTAGGGTGAGGTATAGGGGTTAGGTTTAGGGGTTAGTTTTAGGGTAAAAGGATAGGATTAGGGTTTCGGGTTGGGCTTAGGTTTAGGGTTAAATTTTACTGCTAGGGTTAGGGATAGGGTTCAGGGTTAGCTTTAGGGGTTCTGGTTAGGGATAGGTGTTAGGTTAGTGTCAGGGTTAGGTCTAGTCGTGAGGGTAAGGTTTAGGGTTAGCTTTAAGAGCTAGGGTTAGGTTTAATGGTTAGGATTAGGATTAGGGTTAAGGGTTAGGGTAAGGCTTAGGGGTGAGGGTGAAGGGTTAGGGTTTTTATTAGGCACAGCGTTGGGGTTAGAAGTAAGGGTTACTCTCAGTGTTAGGGTTTTAGGTAGGGTTACGGTTAGGGTTAGCGGTTTAGAATTAGGGTTAGGGATTAGGTGTCACAGTGATGACTAGGAGATTGGGTTAGAATTATGGGATAGGGGTTGTTCTCAGGAAATGGGTTATGCATTAACGTTAGGATAAGAGGTTAAAGTTAGGCGCACGGGGAGGTTTACGTGTTAAGGGGAGAAATAGGAACAGGGTTGGGTGTTACGTTCAGGGTTAGGGTTATCTGTTAAAGGTATTGTTTATGCTTAGCGCACGGGCCCTGTCTTCATTAGGCGGGCGGGGGGAGTTTAGGGGGCTGCGATTGTACCCGGGAAGCCACTCTATCATACTCTGGGTATGGGCCCGTGGGTTTCATGCAGGACACAGTGGTAGAGCCTCCTTTCACGCATGGCACGGGAGGATTGCAGACTTTCTAAACTCTAAGAAAGCAAGAAGTCTGAGAATTAGATTTAGGGTTAGGTTTCTGGTTAGGGTTAAGGATGAAGTTTAGTGTTAGGGTGAGGGCTTAGGGTTAGGGATTAGGGTTAGGGTTAAAGGTTACTCTTAGGTTTAACGGTTACACTTTGGTTTAGGGTTGAGGTTTACGGTTAGGGTTAAGATGAGGGGTTAGGGTTTGCTACAGGGTTAGGGTTAAGTGTTAGGTTTAGGGTTGAAGATTAGGATTAGGGTTAGGATTAAAGGTTAGCGTGAGAGTTAACGCTTAGGGTTAAGGTTAAGAGTTAGGGTTTAGAGTTAGAGTTAGGGTTAGTTTTAGGGTTAGAGTTATGTGCTATGGTTTGTGTTAGAGGTTAGGGGTAGGTTTACTGGTCACGGTTAGGGTTACGTTTAGGGGGTAGCATTAGGGTTAGGGTTAGGTTTAAGGGATAGGATTAGGGATAAGTGTTGGGCTTAGGGTTAGGGTTTAGTGTTAGGGTTAGCAGTAAGGATTAGGGTTAGGGTCAAGTTTAAATGCTTGGGTGCGGGTAATGGTTAGGGTCAGGGTTAAGGTTCACGGATAGGGTTAGTGTTAAGGGTTACGGGTAGGTTTCGGGTTCAGGGTTAGAGTTAGCATTAGGGCTTAAGGTTAGGATTAGGCGGTAGGTTAGACTTAGCGTTAGATCTAGGCGTTAGGGTAAGGGCTAGCGTTAGGGTTAAGAGATAGGGTTAGGTTTAATGCTTAGGATTAGGGTTAGGGTTTGGGGTTAAAGTAAGTGTTAGGGGTTAGGTTTAAGGATCAAAGGTTAGGGTTATTTTTAGCTGTAGTGGTAGGGTTAGGGATAAGGGATCCCATTAGCATTAAGGGTCTTCCTTACTGTAGGGTTAAGGTTAGGCTTAGAGTTAAAGGTTAAGGTTAGGGTCAGTGTTAAGATTTAGGGTGAGGGTTAACGGTTAGGGTAAAGGTTAAGCGTTAGGGTTAGGGATTAGTGATTAAGGTCTTTGGTTAGTGTTAGGGTTAGCGGTTAGGAGTTATTGTTTTATGAAAGGGTATGGTTAGAATTAGGATTGGGGTTAGAGTTAGGGTGAGGTATAGGGGTTAGGTTTAGGGGTTAGTTTTAGGGTAAAAGGATAGGATTAGGGTTACGGGTTGGGCTTAGGTTTAGGGTTAAAGTTTACTGCTAGGGTTAGGGATAGGGTTCAGGGTTAGCTTTAGGGGTTCTGGTTAGGGTTAGGTGTTAGGTTAGTGTCAGGGTTAGGTCTAGTCGTGAGGGTAAGGTTTAGGGTTAGCTTTAAGAGCTAGGGTTAGGTTTAATGGTTAGGATTAGGATTAGGGTTAAGGGTTAGGGTTAGGCTTAGGGGTTAGGGTGAAGGGTTAGGGTCAAGGGTTAGGGTTTTTGTTAGGCATAGCGTTGGTGTTAGAAGAAAGGCTTACTGTCAGTGTCAGGGTTGTAGGTAGGGTTACGGTTAGGGTTAGCGGTTTAAAATTAGGGTTAGGGATTAGGTGTCACAGTGATGACTAGGAGATAGGGTTAGAATTATGGGATAGGGGTTGTTCTCAGGAAATGGGTTATGCATTAAGGTTAGGATAAGAGGTTAAAGTTAGGCGCACGGTGAGGTTTACGTGTTAAGGGGAGAAATAGGAACAGGGTTGGGTGTTATGTTCAGGGTTAGGGTTATCTGTTAAAGGTATTGTTTATGCTTAGTGCACGGGCCCTGTCTACATTGGGCGGGCGGGGGGAGTTTAGGGGGCTGGGATTGTACCCGGGAACCCGCTCTATCATACTCTGGGTATGAGCCCGTGGGTTTCATGCAGGACGCAGTGGTAGAGCCTCCTTTCACGCATGGCATGGGAGGATTGCAGGCTTTCTAAACTCTAAGAAAGCAAGAAGTCTGAGAATTAGATTTAGGGTTAGGATTATGGTTAGGGTTAAGGATGAAGTTTAGTGTTAGGGTGAGGGCTTCGGGTTAGGGCTTAGGGTTAGGGTTAAAGGTTACTCTTAGGTTTAACGGTTACACTTTGGTTTAGGGTTGAGGTTTACGGTTAGGGTTAAGATGAGGGGTTAGGGTTTGGTACAGGGTTAGGGTTAAGTGTTAGGTTTAGGGTTGAAGATTAGGATTAGGGTTAGGATTAAAGGTTAGCGTGAGAGTTAACTCTTAGTGTTAAGGTTAAGAGTTAGGGTTTAGGGTTTAGGATTAGGGTTAGGGTTAGTTCTAGAGTTAGAGTTATGTGCTATGGTTTGTGTTAGAGGTTAGGGTTAGGTTTACTGGTCACGGCTAGGGTTAGGTTTAGGGGGTAGCATTAGGGTTAGGCTTATGGTTAGGGTTAAGGGATAGGATTAGGGATAAGTGTTGGGCTTACGGTTAGGGTTTAGTGTTAGGGTTATCATTAAGGATTATGGGTAGGGTCAGGGTTAAATGTTTGGGTGCGGGTAATGGTTAGGGTCAGGGTTAAGGTTCACGGATAGGGTTAGTGTTAAGGGTTACGGGTAGGTTTAGGGTTCAGGGTTAGAGTTAGCATTAGGGCTTAATGTTAGGATTAGGCGGTAGGTTAGATTTAGGGTTAGATCTAGGCGTTAGGGTAAGGGCTAGCGTTAGGGTTAAGAGATAGGGTTAGGTTTAATGCTTAGGATTAGGGTTAGGGTTTGGGGTTAAAGTAAGTGTTAGGGGTTAGGTTTCAGGATCCAAGGTTAGGGTTATTTTTAGCTGTAGTGTTAGGGTTAGGGATAAGGGATCCCATTAGCATTAAGGGTCTTCCTTACTGTAGGGTTAAGGGTTAGGCTTAGAGTTAAAGGTTAAGGTTAGGGTCAGTGTTAAGATTTAGGGTAAGGGTTAACGGTTAGGGTAAAGGTTAAGCGTTAGGGTTAGGGATTAGTGATTAGGGATTTTGGTTAGTGTTAGGGTTAGCGGTTAGGAGTTAGTGTATTATGAAGGGGTATGGTTAGAATTAGGATTGGGGTTAGAGTTAGGGTGAGGTATAGGGGTTAGGTTTAGGGGTTAGTTTTAGGGTAAAAGGATAGGATTAGGGTTACGGGTTGGGCTTAGGTTTAGGGTTAAAGTTTACTGCTAGGGTTAGGGATAGGGTTCAGGGTTAGCTTTAGGGGTTCTGGTTAGGGTTAGGTGTTAGGGTAGTGTCAGGATTAGGTCTAGTAGTGAGGGTAAGGTTTAGGGTTAGCTTTAAGAGCTAGGGTTAGGTTTAATGGTTAGGATTAGGATTAGGGTTAAGCGTTAGGGTAAGGCTTAGGGGTTAGGGTGAAGGGTTAGGGTCAAGGGTTAGGGTTTTTGTTAGGCATAGCGTTGGGGTTAGAAGTAAGGGTTACTGTCAGTGTTAGGGTTGTAGGTAGGGTTACGGTTAGGGTTAGCGGTTTAGAATTAGGGTTAGAGATTAGGTGTCACAGTGATGACTAGGAGATAGGGTTAGAATTATGGGATAGGGGTTGTTCTCAGGAAATGGGTTATGCATTAACGTTAGGATAAGAGGTTAAAGTTAGGCGCACGGTGAGGTTTACGTGTTAAGGGGAGAAATAGGAACAGGGTTAGGTGTAATGTTCAGGGTTAGGGTTATCTGTTAAAGGTATTGTTTATGCTTAGCACACGGGCCCTGTCTGCATTAGGCGGGCGGGGGGAGTTTAGCGGGCTGGGATTGTACCCGGGAAACCACTCTATCATACCCTGGGTATGGGCCCGTGCTTTTCATGCAGGACACAGTGGTAGAGCCTCCTTTCACGCATGGCATGGGAGGATTGCAGGCTTTCTAAACTCTAAGAAAGCAAAAAGTCTGAGAATTAGATTTAGGGTTGGTTTATGGTTAGGGTTAAGGATGAAGTTTAGTGTTCGGGTGAGGGCTTAGGGTTAGGGATTAGGGTTAGGGTTAAAGGTTACACTTAGGTTTAACGGTTACACTTTGGTTTAGGGTTGAGGTTTACGGTTAGGGTTTAGATGAGGGGTTAGTGTTTGGTACAGGGTTAGGGTTAAGTGTTAGGTTTAGGGTTGAAGATTAGGATTAGGGTTAGGATTAAAGGTTAGCGTGAGAGTTAACGCTTAGGGTTAAGGTTAAGAGTTAGGGTTTCGGGTTAGGGTTAGGGTTAGGGTTAGTTTTAGGGTTAGAGTTATGTGCTATGGTTTGTGTTAGAGGTTAGGGTTAGGTTTACTGGTCACGGTTAGGGTTACGTTTATGGGGTAGCATTAGGGTTAAGGTTAAGGTTAAGGGATAGGATTAGGGATAAGTTTTGGGCTTAGGGTTAGGGTTTAGTGTTAGTGTTAGCATTAAGGATTAGGGTTAGGGTCAGGGTTAAAAGCTTGGGTGCGGGTAATGGTTATGGTCAGGGTTAAGGTTCACGGATAGGGTTAGTGTTAAGGGTTACGGGTAGGTTTAGGGTTTAGGGTTAGAGTTAGGGTTAGGGTTAGGTTTAGGGGTTAGGGTTAGGGTCAGGGTCAGGGTCAGGGGTTAGGGGTTAGGGTTAGGGTTAGGGGTTAGGGTTAGGGGTTAGGGTTAGGGTTAGGGTTAGGGGGGTTAGGGTTATGGGTGGGGTTGGGGTTAGGGTTAGGGGTTAGGGTTAGGGTTAGGGGTTAGGGTTAGGGTTAGGGTTCGGGTTCGGGTTAGGGTTAGGGTTGGGTTAGGGTTAGGGTTGGGTTAGGGTTAGGGTTAGGGTAGGGGTAGGTGTAGGGTAGGGGTAGGGTTAGGGGTTAGGGTTAGGATTAGGGGTTAGGCTCAGGGTCAGGGTCAGGGTCAGGGTTAGGGGTTAGGTTTAGGGTTAGGGTTGGGGTTGGTGTCGGGGTTAGGGTTAGGGTTAGGGTTAGGGGTTAGGGTTAGGGCTAGGTGTTAGTGTTAGGGGTTAGGGGTTAGGGTTAGGGGTTAGGGTTAGGATTAGGGGTTAGGGTTAGGGGTTAGGTTTAGGGTTAGGGTTAGGGGTAGGGTTAGGGGTTACGGGTAGGTTAAGGGATTAGGGTTAGGGTTACGGGTAGGGGTAGGGGTAGGGTTAGGGGTTAGGGTTAGGGGTAGGGGTAGGGGTAGGGGTTTGGTTAGGGTTAGGGGTTATGGTTAGGGTTAGGGTTAGGGGTTAGGGTTAGGGGTTAGGGTTAGGGGTTAGGGTTATGGTTAGGTTTAGGGTTGGGTTAGGGTTGGGGTTGGGGTTGGGGTTAGGGTTAGGGTTAGGGGTTAGGGTTAGGGGTTAGAGTTAGGGGTTAGGGTTAGGGTTAGTTTTAGGGCTTAGGGTTAGTGTTAGGGGTTAGGGTTAGGGTTAGGGGTTAGGGTTAGGGTAGGGTTAGGGTTAGGGGTTAGGGTTAGGGGTTAGGGTTAGGGTTAGGGGTTAGGGTTAGGGTTAGGGTTTGGGATTAGTGTTAGGGTTAGGGGTTAGGGTTAGGGGTTAGGGTTAGGGTTAGGGTTAGGTTCAGGGTTCGGGTTAGGGGTTAGGGTTAGGGGTTAGGGTTAGGGTTAGGGGTTACGGTTAGGGTTAGGGGTTAGGGTTAGGGTTAGGGATTAGGGCTAGGGCTAAGGTTAGGGTCAGGGTCAGGGTCAGGGGTCAGGGTCAGGGGTTAGGGTTAGGGGTTATGGTTGGGGTTAGGGGCTAGGGTTAGGGGTTATGGTTAGGGTTTAGGGTTAGGGTTATGGTCAGCGTCAGGGTCAGGGGTTAGGGTTAGGGTTAGGGTTTAGTGTTAGGAGTTAGGGGTTAGGGTTAAGGTCAGGGTCAGGGTCAGGGGTTAGGGTTAGGGTTAGGGGTTAAGGTTACGGTTAGGGTTTAGGGGTTAGGGTTTGGGGTTAGGGTTAGGGGTTAGGGTTAGGGTTAGGGTTAGGGATCGGGCTAGGGCTAGGC
>NW_027182900.1:482500-485000 GCF_041146395.1 Eulemur rufifrons | reverse complement strand
TAGTCTTGAGGGTAAGGTTTAGGGTTAGCTTTAAGAGCTAGGGTTAGGTTTAATGGTTAGGATTAGGTTTAGGGTTAAGGGTTAGGGTAAGGCTTAGGGGTTAGGGTTAGGCTTAGTGGTTAGGGTGAAGGTTTAGGGTTTTTGTTAGGCATAGCGTTGGGGTTAGAAGTAAGGGTTACTGTCAGTGTCAGGGTTGTAGGTAGGGTTACGGTTAGGGTTAGCGGTTTAGAATTAGGGTTAGGGATTAGGTGTCACAGTGATCACTAGGAGGTAGGGTTAGAATTATGGGATAGGGGTTGTTCTCAGGAAATGGGTTATGCATTAACGTTAGGATAAGAGGTTAAAGTTAGGCGCACGGTGAGGTTTACGTGTTAAGGGGAGAAATAGGAACAGGGTTGGGTGTTATGTTCAGGGTTAGGGTTATCTGTTAAAGGTATTGTTTATGCTTAGCGCACGGGCCCTGTCTGCATTGGGCGGGCGGGGGGAGTTTAGGGGACTGGGATTGTACCCGGGAACCCACTCTATCATACTCTGGGTATGAGCCCGTGGGTTTCATGCAGGACGCAGAGGTAGAGCCTCCTTTCACGCATGGCATGGGAGGATTGCAGGCTTTCTAAACTCTAAGAAAGCAAGAAGTCTGAGAATTAGATTTAGGGTTAGGATTATGGTTAGGGTTAAGGATGAAGTTTAGTGTTAGGGTGAGGGCTTAGGGTTAGGGATTAGGGTTAGGGTTAAAGGTTACTCTTAGGTTTAATGGTTACACTTTGGTATAGGGTTGAGGTTTACCGTTAGGGTTAAGATGAGGGGTTAGGGTTTGGTACAGGGTTAGGGTTAAGTGTTAGGTTTAGGGTTGAAGATTAGGATTAGGGTTAGGATTAAAGGTTAGCGTGAGAGTTAACGCTTAGGGTTAAGCTTAAGAGTTAGGGGTTAGGTTTAGGTTTAGGGTTCGTTTTAGGGTTAGAGTTATGTGCTATGGTTTGTGTTAGAGGTTAGGGTTAGGTTTACTGGTCACGGTGAGGGTTACGTTTAGGGGTTAGCATTAGGGTTAGGGTTAAGGGACAGGATTAGGGTTAAGTGTTGGGAGTAGGGTGAGGGTTTAGTGTTAGGGTTATCATTAAGGATTAGGGGTAGGGTCAGGGTTAAATGCTCGGGTGCGGGTAATGGTTAGGGTCAGGGTTAAGGTTCACGGATAGGGTTAGTGTTAAGGGTTACGGGTAGGTTTAGGGTTCAGGGTTAGAGTTAGCATTAGGACTTAAGGTTAGGATTAGGCGGTAGGTTCGATTTAGGGTTAGATCTAGGCCTTAGGGTAAGGGCTAGCGTTAGGGTTAAGAGATAGGGTTAGGTTTAATGCTTAGGATTAGGGTTAGGGTTTGGGGTTAAAGTAAGTCTTAGGTGTTAGGTTTAAAGATCAAAGCTTAGGGTTATTTTTAGCTGTAGTGTTAGGGTTAGGGATAAAGGATCCCATTAGCATTAAGGGTCTTCCTTACTGTAGGGTTAAGGGTTAGGCTTAGAGTTAAAGGTTAAGGTTAGGGTCAGTGTTAAGATTTAGGGTGAGGGTTAACGGTTAGGGTAAAGGTTAAGCGTTAGGCTTAGGGATTATTGATTAGGGTTTTTCGTTAGTGTTAGGGTTAGCGGTTAGGAGTTAGTGTTTTATGAAGGGGTATGGTTAGAATTAGGATTGGGGTTTGAGTTAGGGTGAGGTATAGGGGTTAGGTTTAGGGGTTAGTTTTAGGATAAAAGGATAGGATTAGGGTTACGGGTTGGGCTTAGGTTTAGGGTTAAAGTTTACTGCTAGGGTTAGGGATAGGGTTAAGGGTTAGCTTTAGGGGTTCTGGTTAGGGTTAGGTGTTAGGTTAGTGTCAGGGTTAGGTCTAGTCGTGAGGGTAAGTTTTAGGGTTAGCTTTAAGAGCTAGGGTTAGGTTTAATGGTTAGGATTAGGATTAGGGTTAAGGGTTAGGGTAAGGCTTAGGGGTTAGGGTGAAGGGTTAGGGTCAAGGGTTAGGGTTTTTGTTAGGCATAGCGTTGGGTTTAGAAGTAAGGGTTACTGTCAGTGTCAGGGTTGTAGGTAGGGATACGGTTAGGGTTAGCGGTTTAGAATTAGGGTTAGGGATTAGGTGTCACAGTGATGACTAGGAGATAGGGTTAGAATTATGGGATAGGGGTTGTTCTCAGTAAATGGGTTATGCATTAACGTTAGGATAAGAGGTTAAAGTTAGGCATACGGTGAGGTTTACGTGTTAAGGGGAGAAATAGGAACAGGGTTGGATGTTATGTTCAGGGCTAGGGTTATCTGTTAAAGGTATTGTTTATGCTTAGCGCCCGGGCCCTGTCTGCATTGAGCGGGCGGGGGGAGTTTAGGGGGCTGGGATTGTACCCGGGAACCCACTCTATCATACTCTGGGTTTGGGCCTGTGGCTTTCATGCAGGACGCAGTGGTAGAGCCTCCTTTCACGCATGGCATGGGAGGATTGCAGGCTTTCTAAACTCTAAGAAAGCAAGA
>NW_027182900.1:462500-470000 GCF_041146395.1 Eulemur rufifrons | reverse complement strand
GAGGGTAAGGTTTAGGGTTAGCTTTAAGAGCTAGGGTTAAGTTTAATGGTTAGGATTAGGATTAGGGTTAAGGGTTAGGGTAAGGCTTAGGGGTTAGGGTAAGGCTTAGTGGTTAGGGTGAAGGTTTAGGGTTTTTGTTAGGCATAGCGTTGGGGTTAGAAGTAAGGGTTGCTGTCAGTGTCAGGGTTGTAGGTAGGGTTACGGTTAGGGTTAGCGGTTTAGAATTAGGGTTAGGGATTAGGTGTCACAGTGATCACTAGGAGGTAGGTTTAGAATTATGGGATAGGGGTTGTTCTCAGGAAATGGGTTATGCATTAACGTTAGGATAAGAGGTTAAAGTTAGGCGCACGGTGAGGTTTACGTGTTAAGGGGAGAAATAGGAACAGGGTTGGGTGTTATGTTCAGGGTTAGGGTTATCTGTTAAAGGTATTGTTTATGCTTAGCGCACGGGCCCTGTCTGCATTGGGCGGGCGGGGGGAGTTTAGGGGACTGGGATTGTACCCGGGAACCCACTCTATCATACTCTGGGTATGAGCCCGTGGGTTTCATGCAGGACGCAGAGGTAGAGCCTCCTTTCACGCATGGCATGGGAGGATTGCAGGCTTTCTAAACTCTAAGAAAGCAAGAAGTCTGAGAATTAGATTTAGGGTTAGGATTATGGTTAGGGTTAAGGATGAAGTTTAGTGTTAGGGTGAGGGCTTAGGGTTAGGGATTAGGGTTAGGGTTAAAGGTTACTCTTAGGTTTAATGGTTACACTTTGGTATAGGGTTGAGGTTTACCGTTAGGGTTAAGATGAGGGGTTAGGGTTTGGTACAGGGTTAGGGTTAAGTGTTAGGTTTAGGGTTGAAGATTAGGATTAGGGTTAGGATTAAAGGTTAGCGTGAGAGTTAACGCTTATGGTTAAGGTTAAGGGTTAGGGTTTAGGGTTAGGGTTAGGGTTAGTTTTAGGGTTAGAGTTATGTGCTATGGTTTGTGTTAGAGGTTAGGGTTAGGTTTACTGGTCACGGTTAGGGTTACGTTTAGGGGGTAGCATTAGGGTTAGGGTTAGGGTTAAGGGATAGGATTAGGGATAAGTGTTGGGCTTAGGGTTAGAGTTTAGTGTTAGGGTTATCATTAAGGATTAGGGGAAGGGTCAGGGTTAAATGCTTGGGTGCGGGTAATGGTTAGGGTCAGGGTTAAGGTTCACGGATAGGGTTAGTGTTAAGGGTTACGGGTAGGTTTAGGGTTCAGGGTTAGAGTTAGCATTAGGGCTTAAGGTTAGGATTAGGCGGTAGGTTAGATTTAGGGTTAGATCTAGGCGTTAGGGTAAGGGCTAGCGTTAGGGTTAAGAGATAGGGTTAGGTTTAATGCTTAGGATTAGGGTTAGGGTTTGGGGTTAAAGTAAGTGTTAGGGGTTAGGTTTCAGGATCCAAGGTTAGGGTTATTTTTAGCTGTAGTGTTAGGGTTAGGGATAAGGGATCCCATTAGCATTAAGGGTCTTCCTTACTGTAGGGTTAAGGGTTAGGCTTAGAGTTAAAGGTTAAGGTTAGGGTCAGTGTTAAGATTTAGGGTGAGGGTTAACGGTTAGGGTAAAGGTTAAGCGTTAGGGTTAGGGATTAGTGATTAGGGTTTTTGGTTAGTGTTAGGGTTAGCGGTTAGGAGTTAGTGTTTTATGAAGGGGTATGGTTAGAATTAGGATTGGGGTTAGAGTTAGGGTGAGGTATAGGGGTTAGGTTTAGGGGTTAGTTTTAGGGTAAAAGGATAGGATTAGGGTTTCGGGTTGGGCTTAGGTTTAGGGTTAAATTTTACTGCTAGGGTTAGGGATAGGGTTCAGGGTTAGCTTTAGGGGTTCTGGTTAGGGATAGGTGTTAGGTTAGTGTCAGGGTTAGGTCTAGTCGTGAGGGTAAGGTTTAGGGTTAGCTTTAAGAGCTAGGGTTAGGTTTAATGGTTAGGATTAGGATTAGGGTTAAGGGTTAGGGTAAGGCTTAGGGGTGAGGGTGAAGGGTTAGGGTTTTTATTAGGCACAGCGTTGGGGTTAGAAGTAAGGGTTACTCTCAGTGTTAGGGTTTTAGGTAGGGTTACGGTTAGGGTTAGCGGTTTAGAATTAGGGTTAGGGATTAGGTGTCACAGTGATGACTAGGAGATTGGGTTAGAATTATGGGATAGGGGTTGTTCTCAGGAAATGGGTTATGCATTAACGTTAGGATAAGAGGTTAAAGTTAGGCGCACGGGGAGGTTTACGTGTTAAGGGGAGAAATAGGAACAGGGTTGGGTGTTACGTTCAGGGTTAGGGTTATCTGTTAAAGGTATTGTTTATGCTTAGCGCACGGGCCCTGTCTTCATTAGGCGGGCGGGGGGAGTTTAGGGGGCTGCGATTGTACCCGGGAAGCCACTCTATCATACTCTGGGTATGGGCCCGTGGGTTTCATGCAGGACACAGTGGTAGAGCCTCCTTTCACGCATGGCACGGGAGGATTGCAGACTTTCTAAACTCTAAGAAAGCAAGAAGTCTGAGAATTAGATTTAGGGTTAGGTTTCTGGTTAGGGTTAAGGATGAAGTTTAGTGTTAGGGTGAGGGCTTAGGGTTAGGGATTAGGGTTAGGGTTAAAGGTTACTCTTAGGTTTAACGGTTACACTTTGGTTTAGGGTTGAGGTTTACGGTTAGGGTTAAGATGAGGGGTTAGGGTTTGCTACAGGGTTAGGGTTAAGTGTTAGGTTTAGGGTTGAAGATTAGGATTAGGGTTAGGATTAAAGGTTAGCGTGAGAGTTAACGCTTAGGGTTAAGGTTAAGAGTTAGGGTTTAGAGTTAGAGTTAGGGTTAGTTTTAGGGTTAGAGTTATGTGCTATGGTTTGTGTTAGAGGTTAGGGGTAGGTTTACTGGTCACGGTTAGGGTTACGTTTAGGGGGTAGCATTAGGGTTAGGGTTAGGTTTAAGGGATAGGATTAGGGATAAGTGTTGGGCTTAGGGTTAGGGTTTAGTGTTAGGGTTAGCAGTAAGGATTAGGGTTAGGGTCAAGTTTAAATGCTTGGGTGCGGGTAATGGTTAGGGTCAGGGTTAAGGTTCACGGATAGGGTTAGTGTTAAGGGTTACGGGTAGGTTTCGGGTTCAGGGTTAGAGTTAGCATTAGGGCTTAAGGTTAGGATTAGGCGGTAGGTTAGACTTAGCGTTAGATCTAGGCGTTAGGGTAAGGGCTAGCGTTAGGGTTAAGAGATAGGGTTAGGTTTAATGCTTAGGATTAGGGTTAGGGTTTGGGGTTAAAGTAAGTGTTAGGGGTTAGGTTTAAGGATCAAAGGTTAGGGTTATTTTTAGCTGTAGTGGTAGGGTTAGGGATAAGGGATCCCATTAGCATTAAGGGTCTTCCTTACTGTAGGGTTAAGGTTAGGCTTAGAGTTAAAGGTTAAGGTTAGGGTCAGTGTTAAGATTTAGGGTGAGGGTTAACGGTTAGGGTAAAGGTTAAGCGTTAGGGTTAGGGATTAGTGATTAAGGTCTTTGGTTAGTGTTAGGGTTAGCGGTTAGGAGTTATTGTTTTATGAAAGGGTATGGTTAGAATTAGGATTGGGGTTAGAGTTAGGGTGAGGTATAGGGGTTAGGTTTAGGGGTTAGTTTTAGGGTAAAAGGATAGGATTAGGGTTACGGGTTGGGCTTAGGTTTAGGGTTAAAGTTTACTGCTAGGGTTAGGGATAGGGTTCAGGGTTAGCTTTAGGGGTTCTGGTTAGGGTTAGGTGTTAGGTTAGTGTCAGGGTTAGGTCTAGTCGTGAGGGTAAGGTTTAGGGTTAGCTTTAAGAGCTAGGGTTAGGTTTAATGGTTAGGATTAGGATTAGGGTTAAGGGTTAGGGTTAGGCTTAGGGGTTAGGGTGAAGGGTTAGGGTCAAGGGTTAGGGTTTTTGTTAGGCATAGCGTTGGTGTTAGAAGAAAGGCTTACTGTCAGTGTCAGGGTTGTAGGTAGGGTTACGGTTAGGGTTAGCGGTTTAAAATTAGGGTTAGGGATTAGGTGTCACAGTGATGACTAGGAGATAGGGTTAGAATTATGGGATAGGGGTTGTTCTCAGGAAATGGGTTATGCATTAAGGTTAGGATAAGAGGTTAAAGTTAGGCGCACGGTGAGGTTTACGTGTTAAGGGGAGAAATAGGAACAGGGTTGGGTGTTATGTTCAGGGTTAGGGTTATCTGTTAACGGTATTGTTTATGCTTAGTGCACGGGCCCTGTCTGCATTGGGCGGGCGGGGGGAGTTTAGGGGGCTGGGATTGTACCCGGGAACCCACTCTATCATACTCTGGGTTTGGGCCTGTGGGTTTCATGCAGGACGCAGTGGTAGAGCCTCCTTTCACGCATGGCATGGGAGGATTGCAGGCTTTCTAAACTCTAAGAAAGCAAGAAGTCTGAGAATTAGATTTAGGGTTAGGATTATGGTTAGTGTTAAGGATGAAGTTTAGTGTTAGGGTGAGGGCTTAGGGTTAGGGATTAGGGTTAGGGTTAAAGGTTACTCTTAGGTTTAACGGTTACACTTTGGTTTAGGGTTGAGGTTTACGGTTAGGGTTAAGATGAGGGGTTAGGGTTTGGTACAGGGTTAGGGTTAAGTGTTAGGTTTAGGGTTGAAGATTAGGATTAGGGTTAGGATTAAAGGTTAGCGTGAGAGTTAACTCTTAGTGTTAAGGTTAAGTGTTAGGGTTTAGGGTTAGGGTTAGGGTTAGTTTTAGGGTTAGAGTTATGTGCTATGGTTTGTGTTAGAGGTTAGGGTTAGGTTTACGGGTCACGGTTAGGGTTACGTTTAGGGGGTAGCATTAGGGTTAGGCTTAGGGTTAGGGTTAGGGGATAGGATTAGGGATAAGTGTTGGGCTTAGGGTTAGGGTTTAGTGTTAGGGTTAGCATTAAGGATTAGGGGAAGGGTCAGGGTTAAATGCTTGGGTGCGGGTAATGGTTAGGGTCAGGGTTAAGGTTCACGGATAGGGTTAGTGTTAAGGGTTACGGGTAGGTTTAGGGTTCAGGGTTAGAGTTAGCATTAGGGCTTAAGGTTAGGATTAGGCGGTAGGTTAGACTTAGGGTTATTTCTAGGCCTTAGGGTAAGGGCTAGCGTTAGGGTTAAGAGATAGGGTTAGGTTTAATGCTTAGGATTAGGGTTAGGGTTTGGGGTTAAAGTAAGTGTTAGGGGTTAGGTTTAAGGATCAAAGGTTAGGGTTATTTTTAGCTGTAGTGTTAGGCTTAGGGATAAGGGATCCCATTAGCATTAAGGGTCTTCCTTACTGTAGGGTTAAGGGTTAGGCTTAGAGTTAAAGGTTAAGGTTAGGGTCAGTGTTAAGATTTAGGGTGAGGGTTAACGGTTAGGGTAAAGGTTAAGCGTAAGGGTTAGGCATTAGTGATTAGGGTTTTTGGTTAGTGTTAGGGTTAGCGGTTAGGAGTTAGTGTTTTATGAAGGGGTATGGTTAGAATTAGGATTGGGGTTAGAGTTAGGGTGAGGTATAGGGGTTAGGTTTAGGGGTTAGTTTTAGGGTAAAAGGATAGGATTAGGGTTTCGGGTTGGGCTTAGGTTTAGGGTTAAAGTTACTGCTAGGGTTAGCGATAGGGTTCAGGGTTAGCATTAGGGGTTCTGGTTAGGGTTAGGTGTTAGGTTAGTGTCAGGGTTAGGTCTAGTCGTGAGGGTAAGGTTTAGGGTTAGCTTTAAGAGCTAGGGTTAGGTTTAATGGTTAGGATTAGGATTAGGGTTAAGGGTTAGGGTAAGGCTTAGGGGTTAGGGTGAAGGGATAGGGTCAAGGGTTAGGGTTTTTGTTAGGCATAGCGTTGGGGTTGAAGTAAGTTTTACTGTCAGTGTTAGGGTTGTAGGTAGGGTTACGGTTAGGGTTAGCGGTTTAGAATTAGGGTTAGGGATTAGGTGTCACAGTGATGACTAGGAGATAGGGTTAGAATTATGGGATAGGGGTTGTTCTCAGGAAATGGGTTATGCATTAACGTTAGGATAAGAGGTTAAAGTTAGGCACACGGTGGGGTTTACGTGTTAAGGGGAGAAATAGGAACAGGGTTGGGTGTTATGTTCAGGGTTAGGGTTATCTGTTAAAGGTATTGTTTATCCTTAGCGCCCGGGCCCTGTCTGCATTGGGCGGGCGGGGGGAGTTTAGGGGGCTGGGATTGTACCCGGGAACCCACTCTATCATACTCTGGGTTTGGGCCCGTG
The DNA here is from genome assembly GCF_041146395.1 of Eulemur rufifrons. Lineage (NCBI taxonomy): Eukaryota > Metazoa > Chordata > Mammalia > Primates > Lemuridae > Eulemur > Eulemur rufifrons. Next base: position 463,853 of record NW_027182900.1, on the reverse strand, counting down.
GGTTTCATGCAGGACGCAGTGGTAGAGCCTCCTTTCACGCATGGCATGGGAGTATAGCAGGCTTTCTAAACTCTAAGAAAGCAAGAAGTCTGAGAATTAGATTTAGGGTTAGGATACTGGTTAGGGTTAAGGATGAAGTTTAGTGTTAGGGTGAGGGCTTAGGGTTAGGGATTACGGTTAGGGTTAAAGGTTACCCTTAGGTTTAACGGTTACACTTTGGTTTAGGGTTGAGGTTTACGGTTAGGGTTAAGATGAGGGGTTAGGGTTTGGTACAGGGTTAGGGTTATGTGTTCGGTTTAGGGTTGAAGATTAGGATTAGGGTTAGGATTAAAGGTTAGCGTGAGAGTTAACGCTTAGGGTTAAGGTTAAGAGTTAGGGTTTAGGGTTAGGGTTAGGGTTAGTTTTAGAGTTAGAGTATGTGCTATGGTTTGTGTTAGAGGTTTGGGGTTAGGTTTACTGGTCACGGCTAGGGTTAGGTTTAGGGGGTAGCATTAGGGTTAGGCTTATGGTTAGGGTTAAGGGATAGGATTAGGGATAAGTGTTGGGCTTAGGGTTAGGGTTTAGTGTTAGGGTTATCATTAAGGATTAGGGGTAGGGTCAGGGTTAAATGCTTGGGTGCGGGTAATGGTTAGGGTCAGGGTTAAGGTTCACGGATAGGGTTAGTGTTAAGGGTTACGAGTAGGTTTAGGGTTCAGGGTTAGAGTTAGTATTAGGGCTTAAGGTTAGGATTAGGCGGTAGGTTAGATTTAGGGTTAGATCTACGTGTTAGGGTAAGGGCTAGCGTTAGGGTTAAGAGATAGGGTTAGGTTTAATGCTTAGGATTAGGGTTAAGGTTTGGGGTTAAAGTAAGTGTTAGGGGTTAGGTTTCAGGATCAAAGGTTAGGGTTATTTTTAGCTGTAGTGTTAGGGTTAGGGATAAGGGATCCCATTAGCATTAAGGGTCTTCCTTACTGCAGGGTTAAGGGTTAGGCTTAGAGTTAAAGGTTAAGGTTAGGGTCAGTGTTAAGATTTAGGGTGAGGGTTAACGGTTAGGGTAAAGGTTAAGCGTTAGGGTTAGGGATTAGTGATTAGGGATTTTGGTTAGTGTTAGGGTTAGCGGTTAGGAGTTAGTGTTTTATGAAGGGGTATGGTTAGAATTAGGATTGGGGTTAGAGTTAGGGTGAGGTATAGGGGTTAGGTTTAGGGGTTAGTTTTAGGGTAAAAGGATAGGATTAGGGTTACGGGTTGGGCTTAGGTTTAGGGTTAAAGTTTACTGCTATGGTTAGGGATAGGGTTCAGGCTTAGCTTTAGGGGTTCTGGTTAGTGTTAGGTGTTAGGTTAGTGTCATGATTAGGTCTAGTCGTGAGGGTAAGG
>NW_027182900.1:390000-402500 GCF_041146395.1 Eulemur rufifrons | reverse complement strand
GGTTTAGGGTTAAGGGTTAGGGTAAGGCTTAGGGGTTAGGGTGAAGGTTTAGGGTTTTTGTTAGGCAAGCGTTGGGGTTAGAAGTAAGGTTTACTGTCAGTGTCAGGGTTGTAGGTAGGGTTACGGTTAGGGTTAGCGGTTTAGAATTAGGGTTAGGGATTAGGTGTCACAGTGATGACTAGGAGATAGGGTTAGAATTATGGGATAGGGGTTGTTCTCAGGAAATGGGCTATGCATTAACGTTAGGATAAGAGGTTAAAGTTAGGCGCACGGTGAGGTTTACGTGTTAAGGGGAGAAATAGGAACAGGGTTGGGTGTTATGTTCAGGGTTAGGGTTATCTGTTAAAGGTATTCTTTATGCTTAGCGCATGGGCCCTGTCTGCATTGGGCGGGCGGGGGGAGTTTAGGGGACTGGGATTGTACCCGGGAACCCACTCTATCATACTCTGGGTATGAGCCCGTGGGTTTCATGCAGGACGCAGAGGTAGAGCCTCCTTTCACGCATGGCATGGGAGGATTGCAGGCTTTCTAAACTCTAAGAAAGCAAGAAGTCTGAGAATTAGATTTAGGGTTAGGATTATGGTTAGGGTTAAGGATGAAGTTTAGTGTTAGGGTTAGGGCTTAGGGTTAGGGATTAGGGTTAGGGTTAAAGGTTACTCTTAGGTTTAATGGTTACACTTTGGTATAGGGTTGAGGTTTACCGTTAGGGTTAAGACGAGGGGTTAGGGTTTTGTACAGGGTTAGGGTTAAGTGTTAGGTTTAGGGTTGAAGATTAGGATTAGGGTTAAGATTAAAGGTTAGCGTGAGAGTTAATGCTTAGGGTTAAGGTTAAGAGTTAGGGTTTAGGTTTAGGGTTAGGATTAGGGTTAGATTTAGGGTTAGAGTTATGAGCTACGCTATGTGTTAGAGGTTAGGGTTAGGTTTACTGGTCACGGTTAGGGTTACGTTTAGGGGGTAGCATTAGGGTTAGGGTTAGGGTTAAGGGATAGGATTAGGGATAAGTGTTGGGCTTAGGGTTAGGGTTTAGTGTTAGGGTTAGCATTAAGGATTAGGGTTAGGGTCAGGGTTAAATGCTTGGGTACGGGTAATAGTTAGGTTCAGGGTTAAGGTTCACGGATAGGGTTAGTGTTAAGGGTTACGGGTAGGTTTAGGGTTCAGGTTTAGAGTTAGCCTTAGGGCTTAAGGTTAGGATTAGGCGGTAGGTTAGACTTAGGGGTAGATCTAGGCCTTAGGGTAAGGGCTAGCGTTAGGGTTAAGAGATAGGGTTAGGTTTAATGCTTAGGATTAGGGTTAGGGTTTGGGGTTAAAGTAAGTGTTAGGGGTTAGGTTTCAGGATCAAAGGTTAGGGTTATTTTTAGCTGTAGTGTTAGGGTTAGGGATAAGGGATCCCATTAGCATTAAGGGTCTTCCTTACTGTAGGATTAAGGGTTAGGCTTAGAGTTAAAGGTTAAGGTTAGGGTCAGTGTTCAGATTTAGAGTGAGGGTTAACAGTTAGGGTAAAGGTTAAGCGTTAGGGTTAGGGATTAGTGATTAGGCTTTTTGGTTAGTGTTAAGGTTAGCGGTTAGGAGTTAGTGTTTTATGAATGGGTATGGTTAGAATTAGGATTGGGGTTAGAGTTAGGGTGAGGTATAGGGGTTAGGTTTAGGGGTTAGTTTTAGGGTAAAAGGATAGGATTAGGGTTACGGGTTGGGCTTAGGTTTAGGGTTAAAGTTTACTGCTAAGGTGATGGATAGGGTTCAGGCTTAGCTTTAGGGGTTCTGGTGAGGGTTAAGTGTTAGGTTAGTGTCAGGGTTAGGTCTAGTCGTGAGGGTAAGGTTTAGGGTTAGCTTTAAGAGCTAGGGTTAGCTTTAATGGTTAGGATTAGGATTAGGGTTAAGGGTTAGGGTAAGGCTTAGGGGTTAGGGTGAAGGGTTAGGGTCAAGGGTTAGGGTTTTTGTTAGGCATAGAGTTGAGGTTAGAAATAAGGGTTACTGTCAGTGTTAGGGTTGTAGGTAGGGTTACGGTTAGGGTTAGCGGTTTGGAATTAGGGTTAGGGATTAGGTGTCACAGTGATGACTAGGAGATAGGGTTAGAATTATGGGATAGGGGTTGTTCTCAGGAAATGGGTTATGCATTAACGTTAGGATAAGAGGTTAAAGTTAGGCGCACGGTGAGGTTTACGTGTTAAGGGGAGAAATAGGAACAGGGTTGGGTGTTATGTTCAGGGTTAGGGTTATCTGTTAAAGGTTTTGTTTATGCTTAGCGCACGGGCCCTGTCTGCATTAGGCGGGCGGGGGGGAGTTTTGGGGGCTGGGATTGTACCCGGGAACCCACTCTATCATACTCTGGGTATGGGCCCGTGGGTTTCATACAGGACACAGTGGTAGAGCCTCCTTTCACGCATGGCATGGGAGGATTGCAGGCTTTCTAAACTCTAAGAAAGCAAGAAGTCTGAGAATTAGATTTAGGGTTAGGATTATGGTTAGGGTTTAGGATGAAGTTTAGTGTTAGGGTGAGGGCTTAGGGTTAGGGATTAGGGTTAGGGTTAAAGGTTACTCTTAGGTTTAACGGTTACACTTTGGTTTAGGGTTGAGGTTTACGGTTAGGGTTAAGATGAGGGGTTAGGGTTTGGTACAGGGTTAGGGTTAAGTGTAAGGTTTAGGGTTGAAGATTACTATTAGGGTTAGGATTATAGGATAGCGTGAGAGTTATCGCTTAGGGTTAAGGTTAAGAGTTAGGGTTTAGGGTTAGGTTTAGGGTTAGGGTTAGTTTTAGGGTTAGAATTATGTGCTATGGTTTGTGTTAGAGGTTAGGGTTAGGTTTACTGGTGACGGTTAGGGTTACGTTTAGGGGTTAGCATTAGGGTTAGGGTTAGGGTTAGGGTTAAGGGATAGGATTACGGTTAAGTGTTAGCCTTAGGGTTAGGGTTTAGTGTTAGGGTTATCATTAAGGACTAGGGGTAGGGTCAGGGTTAAATGCCTGGGTGCGGGTAATGGTTAGGGTCAGGGTTAAGGTTCCCGGATAGGGTTAGTGTTAAGGGTTACGGGTAGGTTTATGGTTCAGGGTTAGAGTTAGCATTAGGGCTTAAGGTAAGGATTAGGCGGTAGGTTCGATTTAGGGTTAGATCTAGGCGTTCGGGTAAGGGCTAGCGTTAGGGTTAAGAGATAGGGTTAGGTTTAATGCTTAGGATTAGGGTTAGGGTTTGGGGTTAAAGTAAGTGTTAGGGGTTAGGTTTAAGGATGAAAGGTTACTGTTATTTTTAGCTGTAGTGTTAGGGTTAGGGATAAGGGATCCCATTAGCATTAAGGGTCTTCCTTACTGTAGGCTTAAGGGTTAGGCTTAGAGTTAAAGGTTAAGGTTAGGGTCAGTGTTAAGATTTAGGGTGAGGGTTAACGGTTAGGGTAAAGGTTAAGCGTTAGGGTTAGGGATTAGTTTTTAGGGTTTTTGGTTAGTGTTAGGGTTAGCGGTTAGGAGTTAGTGTTTTATGAAGGGGTATGGTTAGAATTAGGATTGGGGTTAGAGTTAGGGTGAGGTATAGGGGTTAGGTTTAGGGGTTAGTTTTAGGGTAAAAGGATAGGATTAGGGTTACGGGTTGGGCTTAGCTTTAGGGTTAAAGTTTACTGCTAGGGTTAGGGATAGGGTTCAGGCTTAGCTTTAGGGGTTCTGGTTAGGGTTAGGTGTTAGGTTAGTGTCAGGGTTAGGTCTAGTCGTGAGGGCAAGGTTCAGGGTTATCTTTAAGAGCTAGGGTTAGGTTTAATGGTTAGGATTAGGATTAGGGTTAAGGGTTAGGGTAAGGCTTAGGGGTTAGGGTGCTGGGTTAGGGTTTTTGTTAGGTATAGCGTTCGGGTTATAAGTAAGGGTTACTGTCAGTGTTAGGGTTGTAGGTAGGGTTACGGTTAGGGTTAGCGGTTTAGAATTAGGGTTAGGGATTAGGTGTCACAGTGATGACTTGGAGATAGGGTTAGAATTATGGGATAGCGGTTGTTCTCAGGAAATGGGTTATGCATTAACGTTAGGATAAGAGGTTAAAGTTAGGCGCACGGTGAGGTTTACGTGTTAAGGGGAGAAATAGGAACAGGGTTGGGTGTTATGTTCAGGGTTAGGGTTATCTGTTAAAGGTATTGTTTATGCTTAGCGCACGGGCCCTGTCTGCATTAGGCGGGCGGGGGGAGTTTAGGGGGCTGGGATTGTACCCGGGAACCCACTCTATCATACTCTGGGTATGGGCCTGTGGGTTTCATGCAGGACACAGTGGTAGAGCCTCCTTTCACCCATGGCATGGCAGGATGGCAGGCTTTCTAAACTCTAAGAAAGCAAGAAATGTGAGACTGAGATTTAGGGTTGGATTCTGGTTAGGGTTAAGGATGAAGTTTAGTGTTAGGGTGAGGGCTTAGGCTTAGGTATTAGGGTTAGGGTTAAAGGTTACTCTTAGGTTTAACGGTTACACTTTGGTTTAGGGTTGAGGTTTACGATTAGGTTTAAGATGAGGGGTTAGGTTATGGTACAGGGTTAGGGTTAAGTGTTAGGTTTAGTGTTGAAGATTTGGATTAGGGTTAGGATTAAAGGTTAGCATGAGAGTTAACGCTTAGGGTTAAGGTTAAGAGTTAGGGTTTAGGGTTAGGGTTAGGGATAGGGTTAGTTTCAGTTAGTTTAGTGCTATGGTTTGTGTTAGAGGTTAGGGTTAGGTTTACTGGTGATGGTTAGGGTTACGTTTAGGGGGTAGCATTAGGGTTAGGGTTAGGGTTAAGGGATAGGATTAGGGATAAGTGTTCGGCTTAGGAATAGGGTTTAGTGTTAGGGTTATCATTAAGGATTAGGGGTAGGGTCAGGGTTAAATGCTTTGGTGCGGGAAATGGTTAGGGTCAGGGTTAAGGTTGACGGATAGGGTTAGTGTTAAGGGTTACGGGTAGGTTTAGGGTTCAGGGTTAGAGTTAGCATTAGGGCTTGAGGTTAGGATTAGGCGGTAGTTTAGATTTAGGGTTAGATCTAGGGGTTAGGGTAAGGGCTAGCGTTAGGGTTAAGAGATAGGGTTAGGTTTAATGCTTAGGATTAGGGTTAGGGTTTGGGGTTAAAGTAAGTGTTAGGGGTTAGGTTTAAGGATCAAAGGTTAGGGTTATTTTTAGCTGTAGTGTTAGGGTTAGGGATAAGGGATCCCATTAGCATTAAGGGTCTTCCTTACTGTAGGGTTAAGGGTTAGGCTTAGAGTTAAAGGTTAAGGTTAGGGTCAGTGTTAAGATTTGGGGTAGGGTTAACGGTTAGGGTAAAGGTTAAGCGTTAGGGTTAGGGATTAGTGATTATGGTTTTTGGTTAGTGTTAGGGTTAGCGGTTAGGAGTTAGTGTTTTATGAAGGGGTATGGTTAGAATTAGGATTGGGGTTAGAGTTAGGGTGAGGTATAGGGGTTAGGTTTAGGGTAAAAGGATAGGATTAGGGTTACGGGTTGGGCTTAGCTTTAGGGTTAAAGTTTACTGCTAGGGTTAGGGATAGGGTTCAGGGTTAGCTTTAGGGGTTCTGGTTATGGTTACGTGTTAGGTTAGTGTCAGGGTTAGGTCTACTCGTGAGGGTAAGGTTTAGGGTTAGCTTTAAGAGCTAGGGTTAGGTTTAATGGTTAGGATAAGGATTAGGGTTAAGGGTTAGGGTAAGGCTTGGGGGTTAGGGTGAAGGGTTAGGGTCAAGGGTGGGGGTTTTTGTTAGGCATAGCGTTGGGGTTAGAAGTAAGGGTTACTGTCAGTGTTAGGGTTGTAGGTAGGGTTACGGTTAGGGTTAGCGGTTTAGAATTAGGGTTAGGGATTAGGTGTCACAGTGATGACTAGGAGATAGGGTTAGAATTATGGGATAGGGGTTGTTCTCAGGAAATGGGTTATGCATTAACGTTAGGATAAGAGGTTAAAGTTAGGCGCACGGTGAGGTTTACGTGTTAAGGGGAGAAATAGGAACAGGGTTGGGTGTTATGTTCAGGGTTAGGGTTATCTGTTAAAGGTATTGTTTATGCTTAGCGCACGGGCCCTGTCTGCATTAGGCGGGCGGGGGGAGTTTAGGGGGCTGGGATTGTACCCGGGAAGCCACTCTATCATACTCTGGGTATGGGCCCGTGGGTTTCATGCAGGACACAGTGGTAGAGCCTCCTTTCACGCATGGCATGGGAGGATTGCAGGCTTTCTAAACTCGAAGAAAGCAAGAAGTCTGAGAATTAGATTTAGGGTTAGGATTATGGTTAGGGTTAAGGATGAAGTTTAGTGTTAGGGTGAGGGCTTAGGGTTAGGGATTAGGGTTAGGGTTAAAGGTTACTCTTAGGTTTAACGGTTACACTTTGGTTTAGGGTTGAGGTTTACGGTTAGGGTTAAGATGAGGGGTTAGGGTTTGGTACAGGGTTAGGGTTAAGTGTTAGGTTTAGGGTTGAAGATTAGGATTAGGGTTAGAATTAAAGGTTAGCGTGAGAGTTAACGCTTAGGGTTAAGGTTAAGAGTTAGGGATTAGGGTTAGGGTTAGTGTTAGGGTTAGTTTTAGGGTTAGAGTTATGTGCTATGGTTTGTGTTAGAGGTTAGGGTTAGGTTTACTGGTCACGGTTAGGGTTACGTTTAGGGGGTAGCATTAGGGTTAGGGTTAGGGTTAAGGGATAGGATTAGGGATAAGTGTTGGGCTTAGGGTTAGGGTTTAGTGTTAATGTTAGCATTAAGGATTAGGGTTACGGTCAGGGTTAAATGCTTGGGTGCGGGTAATGGTTAGGGTCAGGGTTAAGGTTCACGGATAGGGTCAGTGTTAAGGGTTACGGGTAGGTTTAGGGTTCAGGGTTAGTGTTAGCATTAGGGCTTAAGGTTAGGATTAGGCGGTAGGTTAGATTTAAGGTTAGATCTAGGCGTTAGGGTAAGGGCTAGCGTTAGGGTTAAGAGATAGGGTTAGGTTTAATGCTTAGGATTAGGGTTAGGGTTTGGGGTTAAAGTAAGTGTTAGGGGTCAGGTTTAAGGATGCAAGGTTAGGGTTATTTTTAGCTGTAGTGTTAGGGTTAGGGATAAGGGATCCCATTAGCATTAAGGGTCTTCCTTACTGTAGGGTTAAGGGTTAGGCTTAGAGTTAAAGTTTAAGGTTAGGGTCAGGGTTAAGATTTAGGGTGAGGGTTAACGGTTAGGGTAAAGGTTAAGCGTTAGGGTTAGGGATTAGTGATTAGGGTTTTTGGTTAGTGTTAGGGTTAGCGGTTAGGAGTTAGTGTTTTAGGAAGGGGTATGGTTAGAATTAGGATTGGGGTTAGAGTTAGGGTGAGGTATAGGGGTTAGGTTTAGGGGTTAGTTTTAGGGTAAAAGGATAGGATTAGGGTTACGGGTTGGGCTTAGGTTTAGGGTTAAAGTTTACTGCTAGGGTTAGGGATAGGGTTCAGGGTTAGCTTTAGGGGTTCTGGTTAGGGTTAGGTGTTAGGTTAGTGTCAGGGTTAGGTCTAGTCGTGAGGGTAAGGTTTAGGGTTAGCTTTAAGAGCTAGGGTTAGGTTTAATGGTTAGGATTAGGATTAGGGTTAAGGGTTAGGGTAAGGCTTAGGGGTTAGGGTGAAGGGTTAGGGTTTTTGTTAGGCATAGTGTTGGGGTTAAAAGTAAGGGTTACTGTCAGTGTTAGGGTTGTAGGTAGGGTTACGGTTAGGGTTAGCGGTTTAGAATTAGGGTTAGGGATTAGGTGTCACAGTGATGACTAGGAGATAGGGTTAGAATTATGGGATAGGGTTGTTCTCAGGAAATGGGTTATGCATTAACGTTAGGATAAGAGGTTAAAGTTAGGCGCACGGTGAGGTTTACGTGTTAAGGGGAGAAATAGGAACAGGGTTGGGTGTTATGTTCAGGGTTAGGGTTATCTGTTAAAGGTATTGTTTATGCTTAGCGCACAGGCCCTGTCTGCATTAGGCGGGCGGGGGGAGTTTAGGGGGCTGGGATTGTACCCGGGAAGCCACTCTATCATACTCTGGGTATGGGCCCGTGGGTTTCATGCAGGACACAGTGGTAGAGCCTCCTTTCACGCATGGCATGGGAGGATTGCAGGCTTTCTAAACTCGAAGAAAGCAAGAAGTCTGAGAATTAGATTTAGGGTTAGGATTCTGGTTAGGGTTAAGGATGAAGTTTAGTGTTAGGGTGAGGGCTTAGGGTTAGGGATTAGGGTTAGGGTTAAAGGTTACTCTTAGGTTTAACGGTTACACTTTGGTTTAGGGTTGAGGTTTACGGTTAGGGTTAAGATGAGGGGTTAGGGTTTGGTACAGGGTTAGGGTTAAGTGTTAGGTTTAGGGTTGAAGATTAGGATTAGGGTTAGAATTAAAGGTTAGCGTGAGAGTTAACGCTTAGGGTTAAGGTTAAGAGTTAGGGATTAGGGTTAGGGTTAGTGTTAGGGTTAGTTTTAGGGTTAGAGTTATGTGCTATTGTTTGCGTTAGAGGTTAGGGTTAGGTTTACTGGTCACGGTTAGGGTTACGTTTAGGGGGTAGCATTAGGGTTAGGGTTAGGGTTAAGGGATAGGATTAGGGATAAGTGTTGGGCTTAGGGTTAGGGTTTAGTGTTAATGTTAGCATTAAGGATTAGGGTTACGGTCAGGGTTAAATGCTTGGGTGCGGGTAATGGTTAGGGTCAGGGTGAAGGTTCACGGATAGGGTTAGTGTTAAGGGTTACGGGTAGGTTTATGGTTCAGGGTTAGTGTTAGCATTAGGGCTTAAGGTTAGGTTTAGGCGGTACGTTAGATTTAGGGTTAGATCTAGGCGTTAGGGTAAGGGCTAGCGTTAGGGTTAAGAGTTAGGGTTAGGTTTAATGCTTAGGATTAGGGTTAGGGTTTGGGGTTAAAGTAAGTGTTAGGGGTTAGGTTTAAGGATCCAAGGTTAGGGTTATTTTTAGCTGTAGTGTTAGGGTTAGGGATAAGGGATCCCATTAGCATTAAGGGTCTTCCTTACTGTAGGGTTAAGGGTTAGGCTTAGAGTTAAAGGTTAAGGTTAGGGTCAATGTTAAGATTTAGGGTGAGGGTTAACGGTTAGGGTAAAGGTTAAGCGTTAGGGTTAGGGATTAGAGATTAGGGTTTTTGGTTAGTGTTAGGGTTAGCGGTTAGGAGTTAGTGTTTTATGAAGGGGTATGGTTAGAATTAGGATTGGGGTTAGAGTTAGGGTGAGGTATAGGGGTTAGGTTTAGGGGTTAGATTTAGGGTAAAAGGATAGGATTTCGGTTACGGGTTGGGCTTAGGTTTAGGGTTAAAATTTACTGCTGGGGTTAGGGATAGGTTTCAGGGTTAGCTTTAGGGGTTCTGGTTAGTGTTAGGTGTTAGGTTAGTGTCAGGGTTAGGTCTAGTCATGAGGGTAAGGTTTAGGGTTAGCTTTAAGAGCTAGGGTTAGGTTTAATGGTTAGGATTAGGATTAGGGTTAAGGGTTACGGGAAGGCTTAGGGGTTAGGGTGAAGGGTTAGGGTTCTTGTTACGCATAGCGTTGGGGTTAGAAGTAAGGGTTACTGTCAGTGTTAGGGTTGTAGGTAGGGTTACGGTTAGGGTTAGCGGTTTAGAATTAGGGTTAGGGATTAGGTGTCACAGTGATGACTAGGAGATACGGTTAGAATTATGGGATAGGGGTTGTTCTCAGGAAATGGGTTATGCATTAACGTTAGGATAAGAGGTTAAAGTTAGGCGCACGGTGAGGTTTACGTGTTAAGGGGAGAAATAGGAACAGGGTTGGGTGTTATGTTCAGGGTTAGGGTTATCTGTTAAAGGTATTGTTTATGCTTAGCGCACGGGCCCTGTCTGCATTAGGCGGGCGGGGGGAGTTTAGGGGACTGGGATTGTACCCGGGAAGCCACTCTATCATACTCTGGGTATGGGCCCGTGGGTTTCATGGAGGACACAGTGGTAGAGCCTCCTTACACGCATGGCATGGGAGGATTGCAGGCTTTCTAAACTCTAAGAAAGCAAGAAGTCTGAGAATTAGATTTAGGGTTAGGATTCTGGTTAGGGTTAAGGATGAAGTTTAGTGTTAGGGTGAGGGCTTAGGGTTAGGGATTAGGGTTAGGGTTAAAGGTTACTCTTAGGTTTAATGGTCACACTTTGGTTTAGGGTTGAGGTTTACGGGTAGGGTGAAGATGAGTGGTTAGGGTTGGGTACAGGGTTAGGGTTAAGTGTTAGGTTTAGGGTTGAAGATTAGGATTAGGGTTAGGATTAAAGGTTAGCGTGAGAGTTAACGCTTAGGGTTAAGGTTAAGAGTTAGTGTTTAGGGTTAGGGTTAGGGTTAGTTTTAGGGTTAGAGTTATGTGCTATGGTTTGTGTTAGAGGTTAGGGTCAGGTTTACTGGTCACGCTTAGGGGTACGTTTAGGGGGTAGCATTAGGGTTAGGGTTAGGGTTAAGGGATAGGATTAGGGTTAAGTGTTGGGCTTAGGGTTAGGGTTTAGTGTTAGGGTTAGCATTAAGGATTAGGGTTAGGGTCAGGGTTAAATGCTTGAGTGCGCGTAATGGTTAGGGTCAGGGTTAAGGTTCACGGATAGGGTTAGTGTTAAGGGTTACGGGTAGGTTTAGGGTTCAGGGATAGTGTTAGCCTTAGGGCTTAAGGTTAGGATTAGGCGGTAGGTTAGATTTAGGGTTAGATCTAGGCATTAGGGTAAGGGCTAGCGTTAGGGTTAAGAGATAGGGTTAGGTTTAATGCTTAGGATTAGGGTTAGGGTTTGGGGTTAAAGTAAGTGTTAGGGGTTAGGTTTAAGGATCCAAGGTTAGGGTTATTTTTAGCTGTAGTGTTAGGGTTAGGGATAAGGGATCCCATTAGCATTAAGGGTCCTCCTTCCTGTAGGGTTAAGGTCTAGGCTTAGAGTTAAAGGTTAAGGTTAGGGTCAGGGTTAAGATTTACGGTGAGGGTTAACGGTTAGGGTAAAGGTTAAGCGTTAGGGTTAGGGATTATTGATTAGGGTTTTTGGTTAGTGTTAGGGTTAGCGGTTAGGAGTTAGTGATTTATGAAGGGGTATGTTTAGAATCAGGATTGGGGTTAGAGTTAGGGTGAGGTATAGGGGTTAGGTTTAGGGGTTAGTTTTAGGGTAAAAGGATAGGATTAGGGTTACGGGTTGGGCTTAGGTTTAGGGTTAAAGTTTACTGCTAGGGTTAGGGATCGGGTTCAGGGTTAGCTTTAGGGGTTCTGATTAGGGTTAGGTGTTAGGTTAGTGTCAGGGTTAGGTCTAGTCGTGAGGGTAAGGTTTAGGGTTACCTTTAAGAGCTAGGGTTAGGTTTAATGGTTAGGATTAGGATTAGGGTTAAGGGTTAGGGTAAGGCTTAGGGGTTAGGGTGAAGGGTTAGGGTCAAGGGTTAGGGTTTTTGTTAGGCATAGCGTTGGGGTTAGAAGTAAGGGTTACTGTCAGTGTTAGGGTTGTAGGTAGGGTTAGGGTTAGGGTTAGCGGTTTAGAATTAGGGATAGGGATTAGGTGTCACAGTGATGACTAGGAGATAGGGTTAGAATTATGGGATAGGGGTTGTTCTCAGTAAATGGGTTATGCATTAACGTTAGGATAAGAGGTTAAAGTTAGGCGCACGGTGAGGTTTACGTGTTAAGGGGAGAAATAGGAACAGGGTTGGGTGTTATGTTCAGGGTTAGGGTTATCTGTTAAAGGTATTGTTTATGCTTAGCGCACGGGCCCTGTCTGCATTAGGCGGGCGGGGGGAGTTTAGGGGGCTGGGATTGTACCGGGAACCCACTCTATCATACTCTGGGTATGGGCCCGTGGGTTTCATGCAGGACGCAGTGGTAGAGCCTCCTTTCACGCATGGCATGGGAGGATTGCAGGCTTTCTAAACTCTAAGAAAGCAAGAAGTCTGAGAATTAGATTTAGGGTTAGGATTATGGTTAGGGTTAAGGATGAAGTTTAGTGTTAGGGTGAGGGCTTAGGGTTAGGGATTAGGGTTAGGGTTAAAGGTTACCCTTAGGTTTAACTGTTACACTTTGGTTTAGGGTTGAGGTTTACGGTTAGGGTTAAGATGAGGGGTTAGGGTTTGGTACAGGGTTAGGGTTAAGTGTTAGGTTTAGGGTTGAAGATTAGGATTAGGTTTAGGATTAAAGGTTAGCGTGAGAGTTAACGCTTAGGGTTAAAGTTAAGAGTTAGGGTTTAGGGTTAGGGTTAGGGTTAGTTTTAGAGTTAGAGTTATGTGCTATGGTTTGTGTTAGAGTTTAGGGTTAGGTTTACTGGTCACGGCTAGGGTTAGGTTTAGTGGGTAGCACTAGGGTTAGGCTTATGGTTAGGGTTAAGGCATAGGATTAGGGATAAGTGTTGGGCTTAGGGTTAGGGTTTAGTGTTAGGGTTATCATTAAGGATTAGGGGTAGGGTCAGGGTTAAATGCTTGGGTGCGGGTAATGGTTAGGGTCAGGGTTAAGGTTCACGGATAGGGTTAGTGTTAAGGGTTATGGGTAGGTTTAGGGTTCAGGGTTAGAGTTAGCATTAGGGCTTAAGGTTAGGATTAGGCGGTAGGTTAGATTTAGTGTTAGATCTAGGCGTTAGGGTAAGGGCTAGCGTTAGGGTTAAGAGATAGGGTTAGGTTTAATGCTTAGGTTTAGGGT
>NW_027182900.1:337500-340000 GCF_041146395.1 Eulemur rufifrons | reverse complement strand
TTAAGGATTAGGGTTAGGGTCAGGGTTAAATGCTTGGGTGCGGGTAATGGTTAGGGTCAGGGTTAAGGTTCACGGATAGGGTTAGTGATAAGGGTTACGGGTAGGTTTAGGGTTCAGGGTTAGAGTTAGCATTAGGGCTTAAGGTTAGGATTAGGCGGTAGGTTCGATTTAGGGTTAGATCTAGGCGTTCGGGTAAGTGCAAGCGTTAGGGTTAAGAGATAGGGTTAGGTTTAATGCTTAGGATTAGGGTTAGGGTTTGGGGTTAAAGTAAGTGTTAGGGGTTAGGTTTAAGGATGAAAGGTTACTGTTATTTTTAGCTGTAGTGTTAGGGTTACGGAAAAGGGATCCCATTAGCATTAAGGGTCTTCCTTACTGTAGGGTTAAGGGTTAGGCTTAGAGTTAAAGGTTAAGATTAGGGTAAGTGTTAAGATTTAGGGTGAGGGTTAACGGTTAGGGTAAAGGTTAAGCATTAGGGTTAGGGATTAGTGATTAGGGTTTTTGGTTAGTGTTAGGGTTAGCGGTTAGGAGTTAGTGTTTTATGAAGGGGTATGGTTAGAATTAGGATTGGGGTTAGAGTTAGGGTGAGGTATAGGGGTTAGGTTTAGGGATTAGTTTTAGGGTAAAAGGATAGGATTAGGGTTACGGGTTGGGCTTAGGTTTAGGGTTAAAGTTTACTGCTAGGGTTAGGGATAGGGTTCAGGCTTAGCTTTAGGGGTTCTGGTTAGGGTTAGGTGTTAGGTTAGTGTCAGGGTTAGGTTTAGTCGTGAGGGCAAGGTTCAGGGTTATCTTTAAGAGCTAAGGTTAGGTTTAACGGTTAGGATTAGGATTAGGGTTAAGGGTTAGGGTAAGGCTTAGGGGTTAGGGTGAAGGGTTAGGGTCCAGGGTTAGGGTTTTTGTTAGGCATAGCGTTGGGGTTAGAAGTAAGGGTTACTGTCAGTGTCAGGGTTGTAGGTAGGGTTCCGGTTAGGGTTAGCGGTTTGGAATTAGGGTTAGGGATTAGGTGTCACAGTGATGACTAGGAGATAGGGTTAGAATTATGGGATAGGGGTTGTTCTCAGGAAATGGGTTATGCATTAACGTTAGGATAAGAGGTTAAAGTTAGGCGCACGGTGAAGTTTACGTGTTAAGGGGAGAAATAGGAACAGGGTTGGGTGTTATGTTCAGGGTTAGGGTTATCTGTTAAAGGTACTCTTTATGCTTAGCGCACGGACCCTGTCTGCATTAGGCGGGCGGGGGGGAGTTTTGGGGGCTGGGATTGTACCTGGGAACCCACTCTATCATACTCTGGGTATGGGCCCGTGGGTTTCATACAGGACACAGTGGTAGAGCCTCCTTTCACGCATGGCATGGGAGGATTGCAGGCTTTCTAAACTCTAAGAAAGCAAGAAGTCTGAGAATTAGATTTAGGGTTAGAATTATGGTTAGGGTTAAGGATGAAGTTTAGTGTTAGGGTGAGGGCTTAGGGTTAGGGATTAGGGTTAGGGTTAAAGGTTACTCTTAGGTTTAACGGTTACACTTTGGTTTAGGGTTGAGGTTTACGGTTAGGGTTAAGATGAGGGGTTAGGGTTTGGTACAGGGTTAGGGTTAAGTGTAAGGTTTAGGGTTGAAGATTAGGATTAGGGTTAGGATTATAGGATAGCGTGAGAGTTAACGCTTAGGGTTAAGGTTAAGAGTTAGGGTTTAGGGTTAGGTTTAGGGTTAGGGTTAGTTTTAGGGTTAGAGTTATGTGCTATGGTTTGTGTTAGAGGTTAGGGTTAGGTTTACTGGTGACGGTTAGGGTTACGTTTAAGGGTTAGCATTAGGGTTAGGGTTAGGGTTAGGGTTAAGGGATAGGATTACGGTTAATTGTTGGCCGTAGGGTTAGGGCTTAGTGTTAGGGTTATCATTAAGGACTAGGGGTAGGGTCAGGGTTAAATGCCTGGGTTCGGGTAATGGTTAGGGTCAGGTTTAAGGTTCACGGATAGGGTTAGTGTTAAGGGTTACGGGTAGGTTTAGGGTTCAGGGTTAGAGTTAGCATTAGGGCTTAAGGTTAGGATTAGGCGGTAGGTTCGATTTAGGGTTAGATCTAGGCGTTCGGGTAAGGGCTAGCGTTAGGGTTAAGAGATAGGGTTAGGTTTAATGCTTAGGATTAGGGTTAGGGTTTGGGGTTAAAGTAAGTGTTAGGGGTTAGGTTTAAGGATGAAAGGTTACTGTTATTTTTAGCTGTAGTGTTAGGGTTACGGAAAAGGGATCCCATTAGCATTAAGGGTCTTCCTTAGTGTAGGGTTAAGGGTTAGGCTTAGAGTTAAAGGTTAAGATTAGGGTAAGTGTTAAGATTTAGGGTGAGGGTTAACGGTTAGGGTAAAGGTTAAGCATTAGGGTTAGGGATTAGTGATTAGGGTTTTTGGTTAGTGTTAGGGTTAGCGGTTAGGAGTTAGTGTTTTATGAAGGGGTATGGTTAGAATTAGGATTGGGGTTAGAGTTAGGGTGAGGTATAGGGGTTAGGTTTAGGGATTAGTTT
>NW_027182900.1:222500-245000 GCF_041146395.1 Eulemur rufifrons | reverse complement strand
GGGTTAGGGTTAGGGTTAAGGGTTAGGGTTAGGGGTTAGGGTTAGGGTTAGGGGTTAGGTTTAGGGGTTAGGGTTAGGGTTAGGATTAGGATAGGGGTTAGGGGTTAGGGTTAGGGTTTGGGTTAGGGTTAGGGTTAGGGGTTAGTGTTAGGGTTAGGGGTTAGGGTTAGGGTTGGGGTTAGGGGTTACGGTTGGGGTTAGGGTTAGGGTTAGGTTTAGGGGTTGGGGTTAGGGGTTAGGGTTAGGGTTAGGGTTAGGGCTTAGGGTTAGGGATAGGGGTAGGGTTAGGGTTAGGGGTTAGGGGTCAGGGTTAGGGGTTAGGGTTACGGTTAGGGTTGGGTTAGGGTTAGGGTTTAGGGTTAGGGTTAGGGGTTAGGGTTAGGGTTAGGTTAGGGTTAGGGGTAGGGTTAGGGTTAGGGTTAAGCGTTAGGGTTATGGTTAGGGTTAGGGGTTATGGTTAGGGTTAGGGGTTAGGGTTAGGGGTTAGGGTTAGGGTTAGGGTTGGGTTAGGGGTAGGGTTATGGGTTGGGGTTAGGGTTAGGGTTGGGTTGGGGTTGGGGTTGGGGTTAGGGGTAGGGGTAGGGTAAGGGGTAGGGGTAGGGTTAGAGTTAGGGTTAGGGTAGGGGTTAGGGTTAGGGGTTAGGGGTTAGGGTTAGGGATAGTGTAGGGTAGGATAGGGTTAGGGGTTAGGGTTAGGGGTTAGGGTTAGGTTAGGGTTAGGTTTAGGGGTTAGGGCTAGGGATATTGCTAGGGCTAGGGCTAGGAGTTAGGTTTAGGGTTAGGGGTTAGGGTTAGGGTTAGGGGTTAGGGTTAGGTGTAGGGGTAGGGTTAGGGTTAGGGTTAGGGGTTAGGGTTAGGGGTTAGGGTTAGGGTTAGTGTTGGGTTAGGGTTAGGGTTTAGGGTGAGGGTTAGGGGTTAGGGTTAGGGTTAGGTTAGGGTTAGGGGTAGGGTTAGGGTTAGGGGTAGGGTAGGGGTTAGTGTTAGGGTTAGGGGTTAGGGGTTAGGGTTAGCGGTAGGGTAGGGTAGCATAGGGTTAGAGGTTAGGGTTAGGGGTTAGGGTTAGGGTTGGTTTAGGGTTAGGGTTAGGGGTTAGGGTTAGGGTTTGGGTTAGGGTTAGGGTTAGGGGTTAGGGTTAGGTTTAGGGCTTAGGGTTAGGGGTTAGGGTTAGGGGTTAGGGTTAGGGTTTGAGTTGGGGTTGGGGTTAGCGGTTAGGGTTAGGGTTAGGGGTTAGGATTAGGGTTAGGGGTTAGGGTTAGGGTTAGGGTTAGGTTAGGGTTAGGGTAAAGGGATAGGATTAGGGTTAAGTGTTGGGCTTAGGGTGAGGGTTTAGTGTTAGGGTTATCATTAAGGATTAGGGTTAGGGTCAGGGTTAAATGCTTGGGTGCGGGTAATAGTTAGGGTCAGGGTTAAGGTTAACGGATAGGGTTAGTGTTAAGGGTTACGGGTAGGTTTATGGTTCAGGGTTAGAGTTACCATTAGGGCTTAAGGTTAGGATTAGGCGGTAGGTTATATTTAGGGTTAGATCTAGGCGATAGGGTAAGGGCTAGCGTTAGGGTTAAGAGATAGGTTTAGGTTTAATGCTTAGGATTAGGGTTAGGGTTTGGGGTTAAAGTAAGTGTTAGGGGTTAGGTTTAAGGATGCAAGGTTAGGGTTATTTTTAGCTGTAGTTTTAGGGTTAGGGATAAGGGATCCCATTAGCATTAAGGGTCTTCCTTACTGTAGGGTTAAGGGTTAGGCTTAGAGTTAAAGGTTAAGGTTAGGGTCAGTGTTAAGATTTAGGGTGAGGGTTAACGGTTAGGGTAAAGGTTAAGCGTTAGGGTTAGGGATTAGTGATTAGGGTGTTTGGTTAGTGTTAGGGTTAGCGGTTAGGAGTTAGTGTTTTATGAAGGGGTATGGTTAGAATTAGGATTGGGGTTAGAGTTAGGGTGAGGTATAGGGGTTAGGTTTAGGGGTTAGTTTTAGGGTAAAAGGATAGGATTAGGGTTACGGGTTGGGCTTAGGTTTAGGGTTAAAGTTTACTGCTAGGGTTAGGGATAGGTTTCAGGCTTAGCTTTAGGGGTTCTGGTTAGGGTTAGGTGTTAGGTTAGTGTCAGGGTTAGGTCTAGTCGTGAGGGCAAGGTTCAGGGTTATCTTTAAGAGCTAGGGTTAGGTTTCATGGTTAGGATTAGGATTAGGGTTAAGGGTTAGGGTAAGGCTTAGGGGTTAGGGTGCAGCGTTAGGTTTTTGTTAGGCATAGCGTTGGGGTTAGAAGTAAGGGTTACTGTCAGTGCTGGTTTGTAGGTAGGGTTACGGGTAGGGTTAGCGGTTTAGAATTAGGGTTAGGGATTAGGTGTCACAGTGATGACTAGGAGATAGGGTTAGAATTATGGGATAGAGGTTGTTCTCAGGAAATGGGTTATGCATTAACGTTAGAATAAGAGGTTAAAGTTAGGCGCACGGTGAGGTTTACGTGTTAAGGGGAGAAATAGGAACAGGGTTGGGTGTTATGTTCAGGGTTAGGGTTATCTGTTAAAGGTTTTGTTTATGCTTAGCGCACGGGCCCTGTCTGCATTAGGCGGGCGGGGGGAGTTTAGGGGGCTGGGATTGTACCCGGGAACCCACTCTATCATACTCTGGGTATGGGCCCGTGGGTTTCATGCAGGACCCAGTGGTAGAGCCTCCTTTCATGCATGGCATGGGAGGATTGCAGGCTTTCTAAACTCTAAGAAAGTAAGAAGTCTGAGAATTAGATTTAGGGTTAGGATTATGGTTAGGGTTAAGGATGAAGTTTAGTGTTAGTTTGAGGGCTTAGGGTTAGGGCTTAGGTTTAGGGTTAAATGTTACTCTTAGGTTTAACGGTTACACTTTGGTTTAGGGTTGAGGTTTACGGTTAGGGTTAAGATCAGGGGTTAGGGTTTGGTACAGGGTTAGGGTTAAGTGTTAGGTTTAGGGTTGAAGATTAGGATTAGGGTTAGGATTAAAGGTTAGCGTGAGAGTTAACGCTTAGGGTTAAGGTTAACAGTTAGGGTTTAGGGTTAGGCTTAGGGTTAGGGTTCGTTTTAGGGTTAGAGTTATGTGCTATGGTTTGTGTTAGAGGTTAGGGTTAGGTTTACTGGTCACGGTGAGGGTTACGTTTAGGGGTTAGCATTAGGGTTAGGGTTAAGAGACAGGATTAGGGTTAAGTGTTGGGAATAGGGTGAGGGTTTAGTGTTAGGGTTATCATTAAGGATAAGGGGTAGGGTCAGGGTTAAATGCTTGAGTGCGGGTAATGGTTAGGGTCAGGGTTAAGGTTCACGGATAGGGTTAGTGTTAAGGGTTACGGGTAGGTTTAGGGTTCAGGGTTAGAGTTAGCATTAGGGCTTAAGGTTAGGATTAGGCGGTAGGTTCGATTTAGGGTTAGATCTAGGCATTCGGGTAAGGGCTAGCGTTAGGGTTAAGAGATAGAGTTAGGTTTAATGCTTAGGATTAGGGTTAGGGTTTGGGGTTAAAATAAGTGTTAGGGGTTAGGTTTAAGGATCAAAGGTTAGGGTTATTTTTAGCTGTAGTGTTAGGGTTAGGGATAAGGGATCCCATTGGCATTAAGGGTCTTCCTTACTGTAGGGTTAAGGGTTAGGCTTAGAGTTAAAGGTTAAGGTTAGGGTCAGTGTTAAGATTTAGGGTGAGGGTTAACGGTTAGGGTAAAGGTTAAGCGTTAGGGTTAGGGATTAGTGATTAGGGTTTTTCGTTAGTGTTAGGGTTAGCGGTTAGGAGTTAGTGTTTTATGAAGGGGTATGGTTAGAATTAGGATTGGGGTTAGAGTTAGGGTGAGGTATAGGGGTTAGGTTTAGGGGTTAGTTTTAGGGTAAAAGGATAGGATTAGGGTTACGGGTTGGGCTTAGGTTTAGGGTTAAAGTTCACTGCTAGGGTTAGGGATAGGGTTCAGGGTTAGCTTTAGGGGTTCTGGTTAGGGTTACGTTTTAGGTTAGTGTCAGGGTTAGGTCTAGTCGTGAGGGTAAGGTTTAGGTTTAGCTTTAAGAGCTAGGGTTAGGTTTAGTGGTTAGGAATAGGATTAGGGTTAAGGGTTAGGGTAAGGCTTAGGGGTGAGGGTGAAGGGTTAGGGTCAAGGGTTAGGGTTTTTGTTAGGCATAGCGTTGGGGTTAGAAGTAAGGGTTACTGTCAGTATTAGGGTTGTAGGTAGGGTTACGGTTAGGGTTAGCGGTTTAGAATTAGGGTTAGGGATTAGGTGTCACAGTGATGACTAGGAGATAGGGTTAGAATTATGGGATAGGGGTTGTTCTCAGGAAATGGGTTATGCATTAACGTTAGGATAAGAGGTTAAAGTTAGGCGCACGGTGAGGTTTACGTGTTAAGGGGAGAAATAGGAACAGGGTTGGGTGTTATGTTCAGGGTTAGGGTTATCTGTTAAAGGTATTGTTTATGCTTAGCGCACGGGCCCTGTCTGCATTAGGCGGGCAGGGGGAGTTTAGGGGGCTGGGATTGTACCCGGGAACCCACTCTATCATACTCTGGGTATGGGCCCGTGGGTTTCATGCAGGACACAGTGGTAGAGCCTCCTTTCACGCATGGCATGGGAGGATTCCAGGCTTTCTAAACTCTAAGAAAGCAAGAAGTCTGAGAATTAGATTTAGGGTTAGGATTATGGTTAAGGTTAAGGATGAAGTTTAGTGTTAGGGTGAGGGCTTAGGGTTAGGGCTTAGGGTTAGGGTAAAGGTTACTCTTAGGTTTAACGGTTACACTTTTTTTTAGGGTTGAGGTTTACTGTTAGGGTTAAGATGAGGGGTTAGGGTTTGGTACAGGGTTAGGGTTAAGTGTTAGGTTTAGGGTTGAAGATTAGGATTAGGGTTAGGATTAAAGGTTAGCGTGAGAGTTAACGCTTAGGGTTAAGGTTAAGAGTTAGGGGTTAGGGTTAGGTTTAGGGTTAGGGTTCGTTTTAGGGTTAGAGTTATGTGCTATGGTTTGTGTTAGAGGTTAGGGTTAGGTTTACTGGTCACGGTGAGGGTTACGTTTAGGGGTTAGCATTAGGCTTAGGGTTAAGGGATAGGATTAGGGTTAAGTGTTGGGCGTAGGGTGAGGGTTTAGTGTTAAGGTTAGCATTAAGGTTTAGGGTTAGGGTCAGGGTTAAATGCTTGGGTGCAGGTAATGGTTAGGGTCAGGGTTAAGGTTCACGGATAGGGTTAGTGTTAAGGGTTACGGGTAGGTTTAGGGTTCAGGGTTAGTGTTAGCATTAGGGCTTAAGGTTAGGATTAGGCGGTAGGTTAGATTTAGGGTTAGATCTAGGCGTTAGGGTAAGGGCTAACGTTAGGGTTAAGAGATAGGGTTAGGTTTAATGCTTAGGATTAGGTTTAGGGTTTGGGGTTAAAGTAAGTGTTAGGGGTTGGGTTTAAGGATCCAAGGTTAGGGTTATTTTTAGCTGTAGTGTTAGGGTTAGGGATAAGGGATCCCATTAGCATTAAGGGTCTTCCTTACTGTAGGGTTAAGGGTTAGGCTTAGAGTTAAAGGTTAAGGTTAGGGTCAGGGTTAAGATTTAGGGTGAGGGTTAACGGTTAGGGTAAAGGTTAAGTGTTAGGGTTAGGTATTAGTGATTAGGGTTTTTGGTTAGTGTTAGGGTTAGCGGTTAGGAGTTAGTGTTTTATGAAGGGGTATGGTTAGAATTAGGATTGGGGTTAGAGTTAGGGTGAGGTATAGGGGTTAGGTTTAGGGGTTAGTTTTAGGGTAAAGGTTAGGATTAGGGTTACGGGTTGGGCTTAGGTTTTGGGTTAAAGTTTACTGCTAGGGTTAGGGATAGGTTCAGGGTTAGCTTTAGGGGTTCTGGTTAGGGTTAGGTGTTAGGTTAGTGTCAGGGTTAGGTCTAGTCGTGAGGGTAAGGTTTAGGGTTAGCTTTAAGAGCTAGGGTTAGGTTTAATGGTTAGGATTAGGATTAGGGTTAAGGGTTAGGGTAAGGCTTAGGGGTTAGGGTGAACGGTTAGGGTCAAGGGTTAGGGTTTTTGTTAGGCATAGCGTTGGGGTTAGAAGTAAGGGTTACTGTCAGTGTTAGGGTTGCAGGTAGGGTTACGGTTAGGGTTAGCGGTTTAGAATTAGGGTTAGGGATTAGGTGTCACAGTGATGACTAGGTGATAGGGTTAGAATTATGGGATGGGGTTGTTCTCAGGAAATGGGTTATGCATTAACGTTAGGATAAGAGGTTAAAGTTAGGCGCACGGTGAGGTTTACGTGTTAAGGGGAGAAATAGGAACAGGGTTGGGTGTTATGTTCAGGGTTAGGGTTATCTGTTAAAGGTATTGTTTATGGTTAGCGCACGGGCCCTGTCTGCATTAGGCGGGCGGGGGGAGTTTAGGGGGCTGGGATTGTACCCGGGAACCCACTCTATCATACTCTGGGTATGGGCCCGTGGGTTTCATGCAGGACACAGTGGTAGAGCCTCCTTTCACGCATGGCATGGGAGGATTGCAGGCTTTCTAAACTCTAAGAAAGCAAGAAGTCTGAGAATTAGATTTAGGGTTAGGTTTCTGGTTAGGGTTAAGGATGAAGTTTAGTGTTAGGGTGAGGGCTTAGGGTTAGGTCTTAGGGTTAGGGTTAAAGGTTACTCTTAGGTTTAACGGTTACACTTTGGTTTAGGGTTGAGGTTTAAGTTTAGGGTTAAGATGAGGGGTTAGGTTTTGGTACAGGGTTAAGGTTAAGTGTTAGGTTTAGGGTTGAAGATTAGGATTAGGGTTAGGATTAAAGGTTAGCGTGAGAGTTAACGCTTAGGGTTAAGGTTAAGAGTTAGGGTTTAGGGTTAGGGTTAGGGTTAGGGTTAGTTTTAGGGTTAGAGTTATGTGCTATGATTTGTGTTAGAGGTTAGGGTTAGGTTTACTGGTCACGGTTAGGGTTACGTTTAGGGGTTAGCATTAGGGTTAGGGTTAGGGTTAAGGGATAGGGTTAGGGATAAGTTTTGGGCTTAGGTTTAGGGTTTAGTGTTAGGGTTAGCATTAAGGATTAGGGTTAGGGTCAGGGTTAAATGTTTGGGTGCGGGTAATGGTTAGGGTCAGGGTTAAGGTTCACGGATAGGGTTAGTGTTAAGGGTTACGGGTAGGTTTAGGGTTCAGGGTTAGAGTTAGCATTAGGGCTTAAGGTTAAGATTAGGCGGTAGGTTAGATTTAGGGTTAGATCTAGGCGTTAGGGTAAGGGCTAGCGTTAGGGTTAAGAGATAGGGTTAGGTTTAATGCTTAGGATTAGGGTTAGGGTTTAGGGTTAAAGTAAGTATTAGGGGTTAGGTTTAAGGATCCATGGTTAGGGTTATTTTTAGCTGTAGTGTTGGGGTTAGGGATAAGGGATCCCATTAGCATTAAGGGTCTTCCTTACTGTAGGGTTAAGGGTTAGGCTTAGAGTTAAAGGTTAAGGTTAGGGTCAGTGTTAAGATTTAGGGTGAGGGTTAACGGTTAGGGTAAAGGTTAAGCGTTAGGGTTAGGGATTAGTGATTAGGGTTTTTGGTTAGTGTTAGGGTTAGCGGTTAGGAGTTAGTGTTTTATGAAGGGGTATGGTTAGAATTAGGATTGGGGTTAGAGTTAGGGTGAGGTATAGGGGTTAGGTTTAGGGGTTAGTTTTAGGGTAAAAGGATAGGATTAGGGTTACGGGTTGGGCTTAGGTTTAGGGTTAAAATTTACTGCTAGGGTTAGGGATAGGGTTCAGGGTTAGCTTTAGGGGTTCTGGTTAGGGTTAGGTGTTAGGTTAGTGTCAGGGTTAGGTCTAGTCGTGAGGGTAAGGTTTAGGGTTAGCTTTAAGAGCTAGGTTTAGGTTTAATGGTTAGGATTAGGATTAGGGTTAAGGGTTAGGGTAAGGCTTAGGGGTTAGGGTGAAGGGTTAGGGTCAAGGGTTAGGGTTTTTGTTAGGCATAGCGTTGGGGTTAGAATAAGGGTTACTGTCAGTGTTAGGGTTGTAGGTAGGGTTACGGTTAGGGTTAGCGGTTTAGAATTAGGGTTAGGGATTAGGTGTCACAGTGATGACTAGGAGATAGGGTTAGAATTATGGGATAGGGGTTGTTCTCAGGAAATGGGTTATGCATTAACGTTAGGATAAGAGGTTAAAGTTAGGCGCACGGTGAGGTTTACGTGTTAAGGGGAGAAATAGGAACAGGGTTGGGTGTTATGTTCAGGGTTAGGGTTATCTGTTAAAGGTATTGTTTATGCTTAGCGCACGGGCCCTGTCTGCATTAGGCGGGCGGGGGGAGTTTAGGGGGCTGGGATTGTACCCGGGAACCCACTCTATCATACTCTGGGTATGGGCCCGAGGGTTTCATGCAGGACACAGTGGTAGAGCCTCCTTTCACGCATGGCATGGGAGGATTGCAGGCTTTCTAAACTCTAAGAAAGCAAGAAGTCTGAGAATTAGATTTAGGGTTAGGATTCTGGTTAGGGTTAAGGATGAAGTTTAGTGTTAGGGTGAGGGCTTAGGGTTAGGGATTAGGGTTAGGGTTAAAGGTTACTCTTAGGTTTAACGGTTACACTTTGGTTTAGGGTTGAGGTTTACGGTTAGGGTTAAGATGAGGGGTTAGGGTTTGGTACAGGGTTAGGGTTAAGTGTTAGGTTTAGGGTTGAAGATTAGGATTAGGGTTACGATTAAAGGTTAGCGTGAGAGTTAACGCTTAGGGTTAAGGTTAAGTGTTAGGGTTTAGGGTTAGGGTTAGTGTTAGTTTTAGGTTTAGAGTTATGTGCTATGGTTTGTGTTAGAGGTTAGGGTTAGGTTTCCTGGTCATGGTTAGGGTTACGTTTAGGGGTTAGCATTAGGGTTAGGGTTAAGGTTAAGGGATAGGATTAGGGTTAAGTGTTGGGCTTAGGGTTAGGGTTTAGTGTTAAGGTTAGCATTAAGGATTAGGGTTAGGGTCAGGGTTAAATGCTTGGGTGCGGGTAATGGTTAGGGTCAGGGTTTAGGTTCACGGATAGGGTTAGTGTTAAGGGTTAGTGTTAGCATTAGGGCTTAAAGTTAGGATTAGGCGGTAGGTTAGATTTAGGGTTAGATCTAGGCGTTATGGTAAAGGCTAGCGTTAGGGTTAAGAGATAGGGTTAGCTTTACTGCTTAGGATTAGGGTTAGGGTTTGGGGTTAAAGTAAGTGTTAGGGGTTAGGTTTAAGGATCAAAGGTTAGGGTTATTTTTAGCTGTAGTGTTAGGGTTAGGGATAAGGGATCCCATTAGCATTAAGGGTCTTCCTTCCTGTAGGGTTAAGGGTTAGGCTTAGAGTTAAAGGTTAAGGTTAGGGTCAGTGTTAAGATTTAGGGTGAGGGTTAACGGTTAGGGTAAAGGTTAAGCGTTAGGGTTAGGGATTAGTGATTAGGGTTTTTGGTTAATGTTAGGGTTAGCGGTTAGGAGTTAGTGTTTTATGAAGGGGTATGGTTAGAATTAGGATTGGGGTCAGAGTTAGGGTGAGGTATAGGGGTTAGGTTTAGGAGTTAGTTTTAGGGTAAAAGGATAGGATTAGGGTTACGGGTTGGGCTTAGGTTTAGGGTTAAAGTTTACTTCTAGGGTTAGGGATAGGGTTCAAGGTTAGCTTTAGGGGTTCTGGTAAGGGTTAGCTGTTAGGTTAGTGTCAGGGTTAGGTCTAGTCGTGAGGGTAAGGTTTAGGGTTAGCTTTAAGAGCTAGGGTTAGGTTTAATGGTTAGGATTAGGATTAGGGTTAAGGGTTAGGGTAAGGCCTAGGGGTTAGGGTGAAGGGTTAGGGTCAAGGGTTAGGGTTTTTGTTAGGCATAGCGTTGGGGTTAGAAGTAAGTGTTACTGTCAGTGTTAGGGTTGTAGGTAGGGTTACGGTTAGGGTTAGCGGTTTAGAATTAGGGTTAGGGATTAGGTGTCACAGTGATGACTAGGAGATAGGGTTAGAATTATGGGATAGGGGTTGTTCTCAGGAAATGGGTTATGCATTAACTTTAGGATAGGAGGTTAAAGTTAGGCGCACGGTGAGGTTTACGTGTTAAGGGGAGAAATAGGAACAGGGTTGGGTGTTATGTTCAGGGTTAGGGTTATCTGTTAAAGGTATTGTTTATGCTTAGCGCACGGGCCCTGTCTGCATTAGGCGGGTGGGGGGAGTTTAGGGGGCTGGGATTGTACCCGGGAACCCACTCTATCATACTCTGGGTATGGGCCCGTGGGTTTCATGCAGGACACAGTGTAGAGCTTCCTTTCACGCATGGCATGGGAGGATTGCAGGCTTTCTAAACTCTAAGAAAGCAAGAAGTCTGAGAATTAGATTTAGGGTTAGGATTCTGGTTAGGGTTAAGGATGAAGTTTAGTGTTAGGGTGAGGGCTTAGGGTTAGGGATTAGGGTTAGGGTTAAAGGTTACTCTTAGGTTTAGCGGTTAAACTTTGGTTTAGGGTTGAGGTTTACGGTTAGGGTTAAGATGAGGGGTTAGGGTTTGGTACAGGGTTAGGGTTAAGTGTTAGGTTTAGTGTTGAAGATTAGGATTAGGGTTAGGATTAAAGGTTAGCGTGAGAGTTAACGCTTAGGGTTAAGGTTAAGAGTTAGGGTTTAGGGTTAGGGTTCGGGTTAGTTTTAGGTTTAGAGTTATGTGCTATGGTTTGTGTTAGAGGTTAGGGTTAGGTTTACTGGTCATGGTTAGGGTTACGTTTAGGGGTTAGCATTAGGGTTAGGGTTAGGGTTAAGGGATAGGATTAGGGTTAAGTGTTGGGCTTAGGGTTAGGGTTTAGTGTTAAGGTTAGCATTGAGGATTAGGGTTAGGGTCAGGGTTAAATGCTTGGGTGCGTGTAATGGTTAGGGTCAGGGTTAAGGTTCACGGATAGGGTTAGTGTTAAGGGTTACGGGTAGGTTTAGGGTTCAGGGTTAGTGTTAGCATTAGGGCTTAAGGTTAAGATTAGGCGGTAGGTTAGATTTAGGGTTAGATCTAGGCGTTAGGGTAAGGGCTAGCGTTAGGGTTAAGAGATAGGGTTAGGTTTAATGCTTAGGATTAGGGTTAGGGTTTGGGGTTAAAGTAAGTGTTAGGGGTTAGGTTTAAGGATCCAAGGTTAGGGTTATTTTTAGCTGTAGTGTTAGGGTTAGGGATAAGGGATCCCATTAGCATTAAGGGTCTTCCTTACTGTAGGCTTAAGGGTTAGGCTTAGAGTTAAAGGTTAAGGTTAGGGTCAGTGTTAAGATTTAGGGTGAGGGTTAACGGTTAGGGTAAAGGTTAAGTGTTAGGGTTAGGGATTAGTGATTAGGGTTTTTGGTTAGTGTTAGGTTAGCGGTTAGTGTTTTATGAAGGGGTATGGTTAGAATTAGGATTGGGGTTAGAGTTAGGGTGAGGTATAGGGGTTAGGTTTAGGGGTTAGTTGTAGGGTAAAAGGATAGGATTAGGGTTACGGGTTGGGCTTAGGTTTAGGGTTAAAGTTTACTGCTAGGGTTAGGGATAGGGTTCAGGGTTAGCTTTAGGGGTTCTCGTTAGGGTTAGGTGTTAGGTTAGTGTCAGGGTTAGGTCTAGTCGTGAGGTTAAGGTTTAGGGTTAGCTTTAAGAGCTAGGGTTAGGTTTAATGGTTAGGATTAGGATTAGGGTTAAGGGTTAGGGTAAGGCTTAGGGGTTAGTGTGAAGGGTTAGGGTCAAGGGTTAGGGTTTTTGTTAGGCATAGCGTTGGGGTTAGAAGTAAGGGTTACTGTCAGTGTTAGGGTTCTAGGTAGGGTTATGGTTAGGGTTAGCGGTTTAGAATTAGGGTTAGGGATTAGGTGTCACAGTGATGACTAGGAGATAGGGTTAGAATTATGGGATAGGGGTTGTTCTCAGGAAATGGGTTATGCATTAACGTTAGGATAAGAGGTTAAAGTTAGGCGCACGGTGAGGTTTACGTGTTAAGGGGAGAAATAAGAACAGGGTTGGGTGTTATGTTCAGGGTTAGGGTTATCTGTTAAAGATGTTGTTATGCTTAGCGCACGGACCCTGTCTGCATTAGGCGGGCGGGGGGAGTTTAGGGGGCTGGGATTTTACCCGGGAACCCACTTTATCATACTCTGGGTATGGGCCTGTGGGTTTCATGGAGGACACAGTGGTAGAGCATCCTTTCACGCATGGCATGGGAGGATTGCAGGCTTTCTAAACTCTAAGAAAGCAAGAAGTCTGAGAATTAGATGTAGGGTTAGGATTATGGTTAGTGTTAAGGATGAAGTTTAGTGTTAGGGTGAGGGCTTAGGGTTAGGGATTAGGGTTAGGGTTAAAGGTTACTCTTAGGTTTAACGGTTACACTTTGGTTTAGGGTTCAGGTTTACGGTTAGGATTAAGATGAGGGGTTAGGGTTTGGTACATGGTTAGGGTTAAGTGTTAGGTTTAGGGTTGAAGATTAGGATTAGGGTTTGGATTAAAGGTTAGCGTGAGAGTTAACGCTTAGGGTTAAGGTTAAGAGTTAGTGTTTAGGGTTAGGTTTAGGGTTAGGGTTAGTTTTAGGGTTAGAGTTATGTGCTATGGTTTGTGTTAGAGGTTAGGGTTAGGTTTACTGGTCACGGTGAGGGTTACGTTTAGGGGGTAGCATTAGGGTTAGGGTTAGGGTTAAGGGATAGGATTAGGGATAAGTGTTGGGCTTAGGGTTATGGTTTAGTGTTAGGGTTAGCATTAAGGATTAGGGTTAGGGTCATGGTTAAATGCTTGGGTGCGGGTAATGATTAGGGTCAGGGTTAAGGTTCACGGATAGGGTTAGTGTTAAGGGTTACGGGTAGGTTTAGGGTTCAGGGTTAGTGTTAGCATTAGTGCTTAAGGTTAGGATTAGGCGGTAGGTTAGATTTAGGGTTAGATCTAGGCGTTAGGGTAAGGGCTAACGTTAGGGTTAAGAGATAGGGTTAGGTTTAATGCTTAGGATTAGGGTTAGGGTTTGGGGTTGAAGTAAGTGTTAAGGGTTAGGTTTAAGGATCAAAGGTTAGGGTTAATTTTAGCTGTAGTGTTAGGGTTAGGGATAAGGGATCCCATTAGCATTAAGGGTCTTCCTTACTGTAGGGTTAAGGGTTAGGCTTAGAGTTAAAGTTTAAGGTTAGGGTCAGTGTTAAGATTTAGGGTGAGGGTTAACGGTTAGGGTAAAGGTTAAGCGTTAGGGTTAGGGATTAGTGATTAGGGATTTTGGTAAGTGTTAGGGTTAGCGGTTAGGAGTTAGTGTTTTATGAAGGGGTATGGTTAGAATTAGGATTGGGGTTAGAGTTAGGGTGAGGTATAGGGGTTAGGTTTAGGGGTTAGTTTTAGGGTAAAAGGATAGGATTAGGGTTACGGGTTGGGCTTAGGTTTAGGGTTAAAGTTTACTGCTAGGGTTAGGGATAGGTTCAGGGTTAGCTTTAGGGGTTCTGGTTAGGGTTAGGTGTTAGGTTAGTGTCAGGGTTAGGTCTGGTCGTGAGGGTAAGGTTTAGGGTTAGCTTTAAGAGCTAGGGTTAGGTTTAATGGTTAGGATTAGGATTAGGGTTAAGGGTTAGGGTAAGGCTTAGGGGTTAGGATGAAGGGTTAGGGTCAAGGGTTAGGGTTTTTGTTAGGCATATCGTTGGGGTTAGGAGTAAGGGTTACTGTCAGTGTTAGGGTTGTAGGTAGGGTTACGGTTAGGTTTAGCGGTTTAGAACTAGGGTTAGGGATTAGGTGTCACAGTGATGACTAGGAGATAGGGTTAGAATTATGGGATAGGGGTTGTTCTCAGGAAATGGGTTATGCATTAACGTTAGGATAAGAGGTTAAAGTTAGGCGCACGGTGAGGTTTACGTGTTAAGGGGAGAAATAGGAACAGGGTTGGGTGTTATGTTCAAGGTTAGGGTTATCTGTTAAAGGTATTGTTTATGCTTAGCGCACGGGCCCTGTCTGCATTAGGCGGGTGGGGGGAGTTTAGGGGGCTGGGATTGTACCCGGGAACCCACTCTATCATACTCTGGGTATTTGCCCTTGGGTTTCATGCAGGACAAAATGGTAGAGCCTCCTTTCACACATGGCATGGGAGGATTGCAGGCTTTCTAAACTCTAAGAAAGCAAGAAGTCTGAGAATTAGATTTAGGGTTAGGATTCTGGTTAGGGTTAAGGATGAAGTTTAGTGTTAGGGTGAGGGCTTAGGGTTAGGAAATAGGGTTAGGGTTAAAGGTTACTCTTAGGTTTAACGGTTACACTTTGCTTTAGGGTTGAGGTTTACGGTTAGGGTTAAGATGAGGGGTTAGGATTTGGTACAGGGTTAGGGTTAAGTGTTAGGTTTAGGGTTGAAGATTAGGATTAGAGTTAGGATTAAAGGTTAGTGTGAGAGTTAACGCTTAGGGTTAAGGTTAAGAGTTAGGTTTTAGGGTTAAGGTTAGGGTTAGGGATAGTTTTAGGGTTAGAATTTTGTGCTATGGTTTGTGTTAGAGGTTAGGGTTAGGTTTACTGGTCATGGTTAGGGTTACGTTTAGGGGTTAGAATTAGGGTTAGGGTTAGGGTTAGGTTTAAGGGATAGGATTAGGGTTAAGTGTTTGGCTTAGGGTTAGGGTTTAGTGTTAAGGTTAGCATTAAGGATGAGGGTTAGAGTCAGGGTTAAATGCTTCGGTGCGGGTAATGGTTAGGGTCAGGGTTTAGGTTCACGGATAGGGTTAGTGTTAAGGGTTACGGGTAGGTTTACGGTTCAGGGTTAGTGTTAGCATTAGGGCTTAAGGTTAGGATTAGGCGGTAGGTTAGATTTAGGGTTAGATCTAGGCGTTAGGGTAAGGGCTAGCGTTAGGTTTAAGAGATCGGGTTAGGTTTAATACTTAGGATTAGGGTTAGGGTTTGGGGTTAAAGTAAGTGTTAGGGGTTGGGTTTAAGGATCCAAGGTTAGGGTTATTTTTAGCTGTAGTGTTAGGGTTAGGGATAAGGGATCCCATTAGCATTAAGGGTCTTCCTTTCTGTAGGGTTAAGGGTTAGGCTTAGAGTTAAAGGTTAAGGTTAGGGTCAGGGTTAAGATTTAGGGTGAGGGTTAACAGGGTAAAGGTTAAGCGTTACGGTTAGGGATTAGTGATTAGGGTTTTTGGTTAGTGTTAGGGTTAGCGGTTAGGATTTAGTGTTTTATGAAGGGGTATGGTTAGAATTAGGATTGGGGTTAGAGTTAGGGTGAGGTATAGGGGTTAGGTTTAGGGGTTAGTTTTAGGGTAAAAGGATAGGATTAGGGTTACGGGTTGGGCTTAGGTTTAGGGTTAAAGTTTACTGCTGGGGTTAGGGATAGGGTTCAGGGTTAGCTTTAGGGGTTCTGGTTAGGGTTAGGTGTAAGGTTATTGTCAGGGTTAGGTCTAGTCGTGAGGGTAAGGTTTAGGGTTAGCTTTAAGAGCTAGGGTTAGGTTTAATGGTTAGGATTAGGATTAGGGTTAAGTGTTAGGGTAAGGCTTAGGGGTTAGGGTGAAGGGTTAGGGTCAAGGGTTAGGGTTTTTGTTAGGCATAGCGTTGGGGTTAGAAGTAAGGGTTACTGTCAGTGTTAGGGTTGTAGGTAGGGTTACGGTTAGCGTTAGCGGTTTAGAATTAGGGTTAGGGATTAGGTGTCACAGTGATGACTAGGAGATAGGGTTAGAATTATGGGATAGGGGTTGTTCTCAGCAAATGGGTTATGCATTAACGTTAGGATAAGAGGTTAAAGTTAGGCGCACAGTGAGGTTTACGTGTTAAGGGGAGAAAGAGGAACAGGGTTGGGTGTTATGTTCAGGGTTAGGGTTATCTGTTAAAGGTATTGTTTATGCTTTGCGCACGGGCCCTGTCTGCATTAGGCGGGCGGAGTGAGTTTAGGGGGCTGGGATTGTACCCGGGAACCCACTCTATCATACTCTGGGTATGGGCCCGTGGGTTTCATGCAGGACACAGTGGTAGAGCCTCCTTTCACGCATGGCATGGGAGGATTGCAGGCTTTCTAAACTCTAAGAAAGCAAGAAGTCTGAGAATTAGATTTAGGGTTAGGATTATGGTTAGGGTTAAGGATGAAGTTTAGTGTTAGGGTGAGGGCTTAGGGTTACGGATTAGGGTTAGGGTTAAGGTTACTCTTAGGTTTAACGGTTACACTTTAATTTAGGGTTGAGGTTTACGTTTAGGCTTAAGATGAGGGGTTAGGGTTTGGTACAGGGTTAGGGTTAAGTGTTAGGTTTAGGGTTGAAGATTAGGATTAGGATTAGGATTCAAGGTTAGCATGAGAGTTAACGCTTAGGGTTAAGGTTAAGTGTTAGGGTTTAGGGTTAGGGTTAGGGATAGTTTTAGGGTTAGAGTTATGTGCTATGGTTTGTGTTAGAGGTTAGGGTTAGGTTTACTGGTCATGGTTAGGGTTACGTTTAGGGGTTAGCATTAGGGTTAGGGTTAGGGTTAGGGTTAAAGGATAGGATTAGGGTTAAGTGTTGGGCTTAGTGTTAGGGTTTAGTGTTAAGGTTAGCATTAAGGTTTAGGGTTAGGGTCAGGGTTAAATGCTTGGGTGCAGGTAATGGTTAGGGTCAGGGTTTAGGTTCACGGATAGGGTTAGTGTTAAGGGTTACGGGTAGGTTTAGGGTTCAGGGTTAGTGTTAGCATTAGGGCTTAAGGTTAGGATTAGGCGGTAGGTTAGATTTAGGGTTAGATCTAGGCGTTAGGGTAAGGGCTAGCGTTAGGGTTAAGAGATAGGGTTAGGTTTAATGCTTAGGATTAGGTTTAGGGTTTGGGGTTAAAGTAAGTGTTAGGGGTTGGGTTTAAGGATCCAAGGTTAGGGTTATTTTTAGCTGTAGTGTTAGGGTTAGGGATAAGGGATCCCATTAGCATTAAATGTCTTCCTTACTGTAGGGTTAAGGGTTAGGCTTAGAGTTAAAGGTTAAGGTTAGGGTCAGGGTTAAGATTTAGGGTGAGGGTTAACGGTTAGGGTAAAGGTTAAGTGTTAGGGTTAGGTATTAGTGATTAGGGTTTTTGGTTAGTGTTAGGGTTAGCGGTTAGGAGTTAGTGTTTTATGAAGGGGTATGGTTAGAATTAGGATTGGGGTTAGAGTTAGGGTGAGGTATAGGGGTTAGGTTTAGGGGTTAGTTTTAGGGTAAAGGATAGGATTAGGGTTACGGGTTGGGCTTAGGTTTAGGGTTAAAGTTTACTGCTAGGGTTAGGGATAGGGTTCAGGGTTAGCTTTAGGGGTTCTGGTTAGGGTTAGGTGTTAGGTTAGTGTCAGGGTTAGGTCTAGTCGTGAGGGTAAGGTTTAGGGTTAGCTTTAAGAGCTAGGGTTAGGTTTAATGGTTAGGATTAGGATTAGGGTTAAGGGTTAGGGTAAGGCTTAGGGGTTAGGGTGAAGGGTTAGGGTCAAGGGTTAGGGTTTTTGTTAGGCATAGCGTTGGGGTTAGAAGTAAGGGTTACTGTCAGTGTTAGGGTTGCAGGTAGGGTTACGGTTAGGGTTAGCGGTTTAGAATTAGGGTTAGGGATTAGGTGTCACAGTGATGACTAGGTGATAGGGTTAGAATTATGGGATGGGGTTGTTCTCAGGAAATGGGTTATGCATTAACGTTAGGATAAGAGGTTAAAGTTAGGCGCACGGTGAGGTTTACGTGTTAAGGGGAGAAATAGGAACAGGGTTGGGTGTTATGTTCAGGGTTAGGGTTATCTGTTAAAGGTATTGTTTATGCTTAGCGCACGGGCCCTGTCTGCATTAGGCGGGCGGGGGGAGTTTAGGGGGCTGGGATTGTACCCGGGAACCCACTCTATCATACTCTGGGTATGGGCCCGTGGGTTTCATGAAGGACACAGTGGTAGAGCCTCCTTTCACGCATGGCATGGGAGGATTGCAGGCTTTCTAAACTCTAAGAAAGCAAGAAGTCTGAGAATTAGATTTAGGGTTAGGATTATGGTTAGGGTTAAGGATGAAGTTTAGTGTTAGGGTGAGGGCTTAGGGTTACGGATTAGGGTTAGGGTTAAGGTTACTCTTAGGTTTAACGGTTACACTTTAATTTAGGGTTGAGGTTTACGTTTAGGCATAAGATGAGGGGTTAGGGTTTGGTACAGGGTTAGGGTTAAGTGTTAGGTTTAGGGTTGAAGATTAGGATTAGGGTTAGGATTCAAGGTTAGCATGAGAGTTAACGCTTAGGGTTAAGGTTAAGTGTTAGGGTTTAGGGTTAGGGTTAGGGATAGTTTTAGGGTTAGAGTTATGTGCTATGGTTTGTGTTAGAGGTTAGGGTTAGGTTTACTGGTCATGGTTAGGGTTACGTTTAGGGGTTAGCATTAGGGTTAGGGTTAGGGTTAGGGTTAAAGGATAGGATTAGGGTTAAGTGTTGGGCTTAGTGTTAGGGTTTAGTGTTAAGGTTAGCATTAAGGATTAGGGTTAGGGTCAGGGTTAAATGCTTGGGTGCGGGTAATGGTTAGGGTCAGGGTTTAGGTTCACGGATAGGGTTAGTGTTAAGGGTTATGGGTAGGTTTAGGGTTCAGGGTTAGTGTTAGCATTAGGGCTTAAGGTTAGGATTAGGCGGTAGGTTAGATTTAGGGTTAGATCTAGGCGTTAGGGTAAGGGCTAGGGTTAGGGTTAAGAGATAGGGTTAGGTTTAATGCTTAGGATTAGGTTTAGGGTTTGGGATTAAAGTAAGTGTTAGGGGTTGGGTTTAAGGATCCAAGGTTAGGGTTATTTTTAGCTGTAGTGTTAGGGTTAGGGATAAGGGATCCCATTAGCATTAAATGTCTTCCTTACTGTAGGGTTAAGGGTTAGGCTTAGAGTTAAAGGTTAAGGTTAGGGTCAGGGTTAAGATTTAGGGTGAGGGTTAACGGTTAGGGTAAAGGTTAAGTGTTAGGGTTAGGTATTAGTGATTAGGGTTTTTGGTTAGTGTTAGGGTTAGCGGTTAGGAGTTAGTGTTTTATGAAGGGGTATGGTTAGAATTAGGATTGGGGTTAGAGTTAGGGTGAGGTATAGGGGTTAGGTTTAGGGGTTAGTTTTAGGGTAAAGGATAGGATTAGGGTTACGGGTTGGGCTTAGGTTTAGGGTTAAAGTTTACTGCTAGGGTTAGGGATAGGGTTCAGGGTTAGCTTTAGGGGTTCTGGTTAGGGTTAGGTGTTAGGTTAGTGTCAGGGTTAGGTCTAGTCGTGAGGGTAAGGTTTAGGGTTAGCTTTAAGAGCTAGGGTTAGGTTTAATGGTTAGGATTACGATTAGGGTTAAGGGTTAGGGTAAGGCTTAGGGGTTAGGGTGAAGGGTTAGGGTCAAGGGTTAGGGTTTTTGTTAGGCATAGCGTTGGGGTTAGAAGTAAGGGTTACTGTCAGTGTTAGGGTTGTAGGTAGGGTTACGGTTAGGGTTAGCGGTTTAGAATTAGGGTTAGGGATTAGGTGTCACAGTGATGACTAGGTGATAGGGTTAGAATTATGGGATGGGGTTGTTCTCAGGAAATGGGTTATGCATTAACGTTAGGATAAGAGGCTAAAGTTAGGCGCACGGTGAGGTTTACGTGTTAAGGGGAGAAATAGGAACAGGGTTGGGTGTTATGTTCAGGGTTAGGGTTATCTGTTAAAGGTATTGTTTATGGTTAGCGCACGGGCCCTGTCTGCATTAGGCGGGCGGGGGGAGTTTAGGGGGCTGGGATTGTACCCGGGAACCCACTCTATCATACTCTGGGTATGGGCCCGTGGGTTTCATGCAGGACACAGTGGTAGAGCCTCCTTTCACGCATGGCATGGGAGGATTGCAGGCTTTCTAAACTCTAAGAAAGCAAGAAGTCTGAGAATTAGATTTAGGGTTAGGTTTCTGGTTAGGGTTAAGGATGAAGTTTAGTGTTAGGGTGAGGGCTTAGGGTTAGGGCTTAGGGTTAGGGTTAAAGGTTACTCTTAGGTTTAACGGTTACACTTTGGTTTAGGGTTGAGGTTTAAGTTTAGGGTTAAGATGAGGGGTTAGGTTTTGGTACAGGGTTAAGGTTAAGTGTTAGGTTTAGGGTTGAAGATTAGGATTAGGGTTAGGATTAAAGGTTAGCGTGAGAGTTAACGCTTAGGGTTAAGGTTAAGAGTTAGGGTTTAGGGTTAGGGTTAGGGTTAGGGTTAGTTTTAGGGTTAGAGTTATGTGCTATGATTTGTGTTAGAGGTTAGGGTTAGGTTTCCTGGTCACGGTTAGGGTTACGTTTAGGGGTTAGCATTAGGGTTAGGGTTAAGGGATAGGATTAGGGTTAAGTGTTGGGCTTAGATTTAGGGTTTAGTGTTAAGGTTAGCATTAAGGATTAGGGTTAGGGTCAGGGTTAAATGCTTGGGTGCGGGTAATGGTTAGGGTCAGGGTTTAGGTTTACGGATAGGGTTAGTGTTAAGGGTTACGGGTAGGTTTAGGGTTCAGGGTTAGTGTTAGCATTAGGGCTTAAGTTTAGCATTACGCGGTAGGTTAGATTTAGGGTTAGATCTAGGCGTTAGGGTAAGGGCTAGCGTTAGGTTTAAGAGATAGGGTTAGGTTTAATGCTTAGGATTAGGGTTAGGGTTTGGGGTTAAAGA
The DNA here is from genome assembly GCF_041146395.1 of Eulemur rufifrons. NCBI lineage: Eukaryota > Metazoa > Chordata > Mammalia > Primates > Lemuridae > Eulemur > Eulemur rufifrons. The sequence continues at coordinate 224,697 of NW_027182900.1, read as the reverse complement.
AAGTGTTAGGGGTTAGGTTTAAGGATCCAAGGTTAGGGTTATTTTTAGCTGTAGTGTTAGGGTTAGGGATAAGGGATCCCATTAGCATTAAGGGTCTTCCTTCCTGTAGGGTTAAGGGTTAGTCTTAGAGTTAAAGCTTAAGGTTAGGGTCAGTGTTAAGATTTAGGGTGAGGGTTAACGGTTACGGTAAAGGTTAAGTGTTAGGGTTAAGGATTAGTGATTAGGGTTTTTGGTTAGTGTTAGGGTTACCGGTTAGGAGTTAGTGTTTTATGAAGGGGTATGGCTAGAATTAGGATTGGGGTTAGAGCTAGGGTGAGGTATAGGTGTTAGGTTTAGGGGTTAGTTTTAGGGTAAAAGGATAGGATTAGGGTTACGGGTTGGGCTTAGGTTTAGGGTTAAAGTTTACTGCTAGGGTCAGGGATAGGGTTCAGGGTTAGTTTTAGGGGTTCTGGTTAGGGTTAGGTGTTAGGTTAGTGTCAGGGTTAGGTCTAGTCTTGAGAGTAAGGTTTAGGGTTAGCTTTAAGAGCTAGGGTTAGGTTTAATGGTTAGGATTAGGATTAGGGTTAAGGGTTAGGGTAAGGCTTAGGGGTTAGGGTGAAGGGTTAGGGTCAAGGGTTAGGGTTTTTGTTAGGCATAGCGTTGGGGTTAGAAGTAAGGGTTACTGTCAGTGTTAGGGTTGTAGGTAGGGTTACGGTTAGGGTTAGCGGTTTAGAATTAGGGTTAGGGATTAGGTGTCACAGTGATGACTAGGAGATAGGGTTAGAATTATGGGATGGGGTTGTTCTCAGGAAATGGGTTATGCATTAACGTTAGGATAAGAGGTTAAAGTTAGGTGCACGGTAAGGTTTACGTGTTAAGGGGAGAAATAGGAACAGGGTTGGGTGTTATGTTCAGGGTTAGGGTTATCTGTTAAAGGTATTGTTTATGCTTAGCGCACGGGCCCTGTCTGCATTAGGCGGGCGGGGGGAGTTTAGGGGGCTGGGATTGTACCCGGGAACCCACTCTATCATACTCTGGGTATGGGCCCGTGGGTTTCATGCAGGACACAGTGGTAGAGCCTCCTTTCACGCATGGCATGGGAGGATTGCAGGCTTTCTAAACTCTAAGAAAGCAAGAAGTCTGAGAATTAGATTTAGGGTTAGGATTCTGGTTAGGGTTAAGGATGAAGTTTAGTGTTAGGGTGAGGGCTTAGGGTTAGGGATTAGGGTTAGGGTTAAAGGTTACTCTTAGGTTTAACGGTTACACTTTAATTTAGGGTTGAGGTTTACGGTTAGGGTTAAGATGAGGGGTTAGGGTTTGGTACAGGGTTAGGGTTAAGTGTTAGGTTTAGGGTTGAAGATTACAATTAGGGTTAGGATTAAAGGTTAGCGTGAGTGTTAACGCTTAGGGTTAAGGTTAAGAGTTAGGGTTTAGGGTTAGGGTTAGGGTTAGTTTTAGGTTTAGAGTTATGTGCTATGGTTTGTGTTACAGGTTAGGGTTAGGTTTACTGCTCACAGTTAGGTTTAGTTTAGGGGTTAGCATTAGGGTTAGGGTTAGGGTTAAGCGATAGGATTAGGGTTAAGTGTTGGGCGTAGGGTTAGGGTTTAGTGTTAGGGTTAGCATTAAGGATTAATGTTAGGGTCAGGGTTAAATGCTTGGGTGCGGGTAATGGTTAGGGTCAGGGTTAAGGTTCACGGATAGGGTTAGTGTTAAGGGTTACGGGTAGGTTTAGGGTTCAGGGTTAGTGTTAGCATTAGGGCTTAAGGTTAGGATTAGGCGGTAGGTTAGATTTAGGGTTAGATCTAGGCGTTAGGGTAAGGGCTAGCGTTAGGCTTAAGAGATAGGGTTAGGTTTAATGCTTAGGATTAGGGTTAGGGTTTGGGGTTAAAGTAAGTGTTAGGGGTTAGGTTTAAGGATCCAAGGTTAGGGTTATTTTTAGCTGTAGTGTTAGGGTTAGGGATAAGGGATCCCATTAGCATTAAGGGTCTTCCTTCCTGTAGGGCTAACGGTTAGGCTTAGAGTTAAATGTTAAGGTTAGGGTCAGTGTTAAGATTTAGGGTGAGGGTTAACGGTTAGGGTAAAGGTTATGCGTTAGGGTTAGGGATTAGTGATTAGGGTTTTTGGTTAGTGTTAGGGTTAGCGGTTAGGAGTTAGTGTTTTATGAAGGGGTACGGTTAGATTTAGGATTGGGGTTAGAGTTAGGGTGAGGTATAGGGGT